>NW_027530106.1:403-796 GCF_008692635.1 Crocuta crocuta
ATTCGCAAATCAATCAATGTGATACATCACATCAACAAAAGAAAAGATAAAAACCATATGATCCTGTCGATAGATGCAGAAAAAGCATTTCACAAATACAACATCCCTTCTTAATAAAGACCCTCGAGAAAGTCGGGATAGAAGGAACTTACTTAAACATCATAAAAGCCATCTATGAGAAGCCCTCAGCTGATATCATCCTCAACGGGGAAGAACTGAGAGCTTTCCCCCTGAGATCAGGAACACAACAGGGATGTCCACTCTCACCACTGTTGTTTAACATAGTGCTGGAAGTCCTAGCATCAGCCATCAGAACAAAAGGAAATCAAAGGCATCGAAATTGGCAAATAGAAGTCAAACTTTCACTTTTCGCAGACGACATGATACTCTACA
>NW_027530107.1:0-263 GCF_008692635.1 Crocuta crocuta
AAAGTGATGCTGGCTTCGTAGAATGAGTCCGGAAGTTTTCCTTCCCTTTCCACTTTTTGGAACCGCTTGAGGAAAATGGGTATTAACTCTGATTTAAATGTCTGGTAGAATTCTCCTGGGAAGCCATCTGGCCCAGGGCTCTTATTTGTTGGGAGATTTTTGATAACTGATTCAATTTCTGCACATGTTATGGGTCTGTTCAGATTTTCTATCTATTCCTGTGTGAATTTTGGTAGTGAGTGTGTGTTTAGGAATTTGTCCAT
>NW_027530107.1:280-495 GCF_008692635.1 Crocuta crocuta
ATATAATTTTTCATACTGTTCCCTGATAATTGCTTGTATTTCTGAGAGATTGGTTGTAATAAATCCATTTTCATTCGTGATTGTGTCTATTTGGGTGCTCTCTCTTTTCTTTTTTAGAAGCCTGGCTAGAGGTTTATCAATTTTGTTTAGTTTTTAAAAAAACCAACTCTTCGTGGCGCCTGGGTGGCTTAGTCGGTTAAGCGTCCGACTTTCGC
>NW_027530108.1:0-504 GCF_008692635.1 Crocuta crocuta
CCCTTGCCTTTGGAGATGTGTCGATTAGGAAGTTGCTGCAACTGAGGTCAAAGAGGTTGTTGCCTATTTTCTCCTGTAGGATTTTCATGGTTTCCTGTCTCACATTTAGGTCTTTCATCCATTTTGAGTTTACTTTTGTGTATGGTGTAAGAAAGTGGTCCAGTTTCATTCTTCTGCATATTGTTGTCCAGTTTTCCCAGCACCATTTCTTCAAGAGACTGTCTTTCTTCCATTGGATACTCTTCTGCTTTGTTGAATATTAGTTGGCCATATATTTGTGCATTTAATTCTGGATTCTCTATTCTGTTACACTGATCTAGGTGTCTGTTTTTGTGTGAATACCATATTGCCTTGTTGATTACAGCTTTATGGNGCTAACATCTGGAATTACGATGCCTCTCACTTTGTTTTTCTTTTTCAATATTACTTTGGCTATTTGAGGTCTTTTGTGGTTCCATGCAAATTTCAGGATTGTTTGTTCTAGCTCTGTGAAGAATGCTGGTG
>NW_027530109.1:0-313 GCF_008692635.1 Crocuta crocuta
TAATGGGTCTCAAGCATCGACAGTTACCTCTACCCCCCACATTTCTTGAAGAAAACCGTTCCTTGATCTTGACTCTCTCAGCTCCTGAGCACACTGGCCCAGTTTCCCTAAAGACTGTGTGGGTGTGCCCAGGAAACCTGAACGACTGAACACATCATGCTTCAGACTGGTGTGATTGAAAAGATTATCAACACACAGATACTGCTATTTGACAGCTTAAGGAAAACCTGCCTCCCCATTTCAAGGTGGAAAGTGACCAGAATAACAATTTAGATAAGATCACAGACCACATCTTTTCAGGTCTTTGGTATGT
>NW_027530109.1:395-526 GCF_008692635.1 Crocuta crocuta
CTGTTCAAGATCGAGCCCCGTGTCTGGCTGTGTGCTGACAGTGTGGAGCCTGCTTGGGATTCTCTCTCCCTCCCCTGCGCGGGCACTCTCTCCCCCTCAAAATAATTAAGTCAACTTTAGTAAAAAAACAA
>NW_027530110.1:0-736 GCF_008692635.1 Crocuta crocuta
TTTTGGGTCCTCTTCTGAGTTCTCAATTCTGTTCCATTGGTCTACATGTCTATTTTTGTGACAATACCATAATGTCTTGATGATGACAGCTTTGTGGTAGAGGCTAAAGTCTGGGATGGTGATACCTCCCGTTTTGGTTTTATTCTTCAATATTACTTTGGCTATTCATCAATATGGAAAGAAAAATAAACATGTATTATTGAGAAAGCACAACACAGTGCATGCATATAAGTAGACTTAGAGAGGCTATAAAGTCAGGATAAAATTTCACACAACTTATAGTGTAAAGCAAACATAAAGTTCACTTGAAAATTGTAGTAGCTTTGGCTATTCGGGGTCTTTTGTGGTTCCATACAAATTTTTGGATAGTTTGTTCTAGTTTTGAGAAGTATGCTGGTGCAATTTTGATTGGGATTGCATTGAATGTGTAGATTGCTTTGGGTAGTAATGACATCTTAACTATATTTATTCTTCCAATCTATGAGCATGGAATGTTTTTCCATTTCTTTGTGTCTTCTTCAATTTCCTTCATAAGTTTTCTATAGTTTTCATCATACAGATCTCTTGTATCCTTGGTTAGGTTTATTCCNAGGTACTTTATGGTTTTTTGTGCAATTGTGCATGGGGTCCGTTTCTTGATTTCTCTTTCTGTTGCTTCATTATTGGTGTATAAGAATGCAATCGATTTCTATACTTTGATTTTGTACCCTGCAACTTGGCTGAATTCTTGGATCAG
>NW_027530111.1:0-222 GCF_008692635.1 Crocuta crocuta
AAAATCAGGGCAGAAATGAACAATATAGAAACCAAAGAAACAGTTAAAAAGATCAATGAAACCAAGAGTTGATTTTTTGAAAAAAATAAACAAAATTGACAAGCCTCTAGCCAGGCTTCTCCAAAAGAAAAGAGAGAGCACTCAAATAGACAAAAGCATGAATGAAAATGGACTGATTACAACCAACCCCTCAGAAATACAAGCAATTATCAGGGAATATTA
>NW_027530111.1:552-766 GCF_008692635.1 Crocuta crocuta
ACACAACAAAAAAGGAGAACTACAGGCCAATATCCTTGATGAATACAGATGCAAAAATCCTCCACAAGATACTTGCAAATCGAATTCAACAGCACATAAAAAGAATTATCCACCAAGATCGAGTGGGATTCATTCCAGGTTTACAGGGCTGGTTCACTATTCACATATAAATCAATGTGATCCATCACATCAACAAAAGAAAAGATAAAAATCA
>NW_027530112.1:0-762 GCF_008692635.1 Crocuta crocuta
TTTTTCAAAAAACCAACTCTTGGTTTCATTGATCTGTTCACTTGTATTTTTGTTCTCTATGTTGTTTATTTATCCTCTGATTTTTACTATTTCTCTTCTTCTACTGGGTTTAGGGCATTCTATTTCTCTGCCTCTAGTTCCTTTAGGTGAGCTAAGGTTTTGGATTTGCGCTTTCTGTAGTTTCTCAAAATAGGCCAGGAGTGCAATGTACTTTCCTCTCAGGACTGCCTTTGCCGCATCCCATAGATTTTGGATTGTTGTGTTTTCATTTTCATTTTTTTCCATATATTTTTTAATCTCATCCCTAATTACCTGATTGGCACATTCATTCTTTAGTAGGGTGTTCTTTAACCTCCATGTTTTCGGAGGTGTTCCAGGCTTCTTCCTGTGATTTATTTCAAGTTTCAAAGCATTATGATCTGAGAGTGTGCATAGTATGATCTCGATTCTTTTATATTTGTTGAGGGCTGCTTTATGTCCCAGTATGGGATCTATCTTGGAGAATGTGCCATGCGCACTTGAGAAGAAAGTGAATTCCCTGGCCTCAGGATGTAGAGTTCTAAATATATCTGTCAGATCCATCCGGTACAAAGTGTCTTTCAAGTCCAATATTTCTTTAGTGATTTTCTGTCCGGTTGACCTATCCATTGCTGTAAGTGGAGTATTGAAGCCCCTGCTATTAGCACATTCTTATCTATGAGCCTGTTTCTCNTTATCTTATATATTTAGGTGCTCCCATATTCGGTGCATAGACATTTATGA
>NW_027530113.1:0-547 GCF_008692635.1 Crocuta crocuta
TATTATTGAAATATGTGGGTTTAGAGTCTTTGTGTCTTTTGCAGGGTTCATGTTTGTAGTGGTGTCTCTGACATCTTTGTTCCTTGCAACATTTCCTTCAGAGGGTCCCCCTCAGGATTTCTTGTAGGGCTGGCTTAGTGGTGACAATTTCTTTCAATTTCTGTTTATTTGGAAAGGTTTTTATCTCTCCTTCTATTTTGAATTCACGGCTTGCTGGATAGAGGATTCTTGGCTGCATATTTTTACTGTTCATCACATTGAAGATCTCCTGCCATTCCTTTCTGGCCTNTTTCTGGCCTGCCACGTTGCAGTAGATAGGTCTTTCACCACTCTGAGAGGTTTCCCTTTGTATGTTAGGGCCCTTTTCTCCCTAGTTGCTTTCAAAATTTTTTCTTTGTCAATATATTTTCATTTTTACTATGATATGCCATGAAGAAGGTCGATTCAGATTAAGTCTGAGGGGGGTCCTCTGAGTCTCTTGTATTCAACGTTTACTTCTTTTCACAGGTTGGGGAAGTTCTCTGCTATAATT
The DNA here is from genome assembly GCF_008692635.1 of Crocuta crocuta. Lineage (NCBI taxonomy): Eukaryota > Metazoa > Chordata > Mammalia > Carnivora > Hyaenidae > Crocuta > Crocuta crocuta. The sequence goes on from NW_027530113.1 coordinate 533, forward strand.
TGTTCCAGGACTCCT
>NW_027530114.1:0-476 GCF_008692635.1 Crocuta crocuta
TCCTGTCAATAGATGCAGAAAAAGCATTCGACAAAATACAGCATTCCTTCTTAATAAAGAACCTCGAGAAATTCGGGATAGAAGGACCTTACTTAAACATCATAAAAGCCATCTATGAGAAGCCTTCAGCGAACATCATCCTCAACGGGGAAAAACGGAGAGCTTTCCCCCTGAGATCAGGAACACAAAAGGGATGTCCACTCTCACCACTGTTGTTTAACATAGTGCTAGAAGTCCTAGCATCAGCCATCAGACAACAAAAGGAANCATCAGCCATCAGACAACAAAAGGAAATAAAAGGCATCAGAATTTGCAAAGACGAAATCAAACATTCACTTTTTGCAGACGACATGATACTCTACATAGAAACCCAACAGACTCTACCGGCAGCCTACTAGAACTGATCCATGGATTCAACAAAGAAGCAGGACACAAAATCTACGTACAGAAATCGGTTGCATTTTTATACACCAACA
>NW_027530115.1:0-2877 GCF_008692635.1 Crocuta crocuta
CAATAGAACTCCCCTATGACCCAGCAATAGCACTGCTAGGATTTGCTCAAGGGATATAGAAATGCTCATGCATAGGAGCACGTGTACCCCAATGTTCATAGCAGCACTCTCAACAATAGCCACAACATGGAAAGAGCCTAAGTGTCCATCAATGTACAAATGGATAAAGAAGATCTGGTTTATGTATACCATGGAATACTACATGGCAATGAGAAAGAATGAATCTGCCCATGTGTAGCAACCTGGATGGACCTTGAGGGTGTTATGCTTAGCGAAATAAGTCAGGCAGAGAAGGACAAATATCATATGTTTGCACGTTTAGGAGGGTTAGGAGGAACTTGACGGAGGACCATGGGGGAGAAGAAGGGGGGAAATGGTAGGGGAGAGGGAGGGAGGCAAACCATGAGAGACTCTTGAATGATGAGAACAAACTGAGGACTGATGGGTTTTCGGGTTAGGGTGGAGATGGGCATGGAGGAGGGCACTTGTGGGGATGAGCACTGGGTTTTATATGGAAACCAACTTGACAATAAACTATTTGTAAAAAAAATAGATAAATAAAAAAATAAAAAATAAAATGCTGGTTATGGACTCCAGCCCTAAAACTCTGAATTTGTAGGCGCTCAGGAGTCTGTATTTTGGCAAGTTCTCCATATGCACAATGATTAATCTTTGAGCTGGCTTTGACCATACACAGATATAAGACTCTGCTGTGGATTGTAGCTGGGTCTGCTCTTTCAGCTTAATACTCTCTTCTAGTGGCTCCTAGAGTCAGTGGACCAAAGGAAAAAGTCTTGATGTACAGGAAATATGCTGGTATTAAGCCTTATGTAGTACCAAAATTTTGAATTCTGAGAATTATTTAAGAGCGGTTACCCTAAGGAATCAAAAAATCTGCCGCTACGGAAATAGGCTGTAGTGATTAGGGAGTGGATGCTGTAAAGAGAGTCAGATATTTGGAACAGCCAGAAGACCCCAGAACAACACACACACACACACACAAGAAGACAACAGACTAACACNATTCCTGGCCTTTGATCTTTATTTGAGAGCACTTTTGATAGACTAGAAGAGGGAGAAGAGCAGGATGGGCTGAGCAGAGCGGGTCTTGCTGCCATCCTGAGGCCAAGCTCTTTGCTACGTAAAGCCAAAGAGGGCCCCAGTTTATCCATTCAAGATTGATGGAGATAAGCTGTGCCCAATCTCTTGCAGACATGGGGGAGGGCCGGTGAAAAAGGCCAGGTGTTTGGATTTTGTTTCTGGGAGGGGCACCTTCATGAGAGTAGCCTACACAGCTGGACCTGTGGTCCTTCAGGAGGCCTGTGTTTGCTCACATCACTGATTGCTCCCAGGTAAACAAATCCTGTTTCTATTTCTCAGAAAGACAGAACTTCAGCCTGGTGGCAGCCTGTTGTTATAGTTACTGACATATGACTTATCACAGTGATTGTCAGAGCAATGGGAGAAAATAAAATTTAGCAGAGGCTGGTGGTAGGGGTTGGGAGAGAGAGGAGGAAGGGAAGCAAAATCTGTTTAAAAGACTTAGAGATGGGGCTGATGGCTGTGTGCATTTGTACATATGGTGTGATATTCAAGTATGGACAAAGGAGGTCTTACATTGGCAGAGTGTCTGAAGGGATCTCGGGAAAAGACAGCCTGTACCAAACAGCTTTACCCCTGTTCCATATGCCTGACATTTCACCATTAGTGGTTCATTCCTGTGATTTAAGCACTGCCTTTCTTTAGGGGAGGTCATGCCTTAGATTGTACTTTGGAGTAAGTTTTCCTGGTGACTTTCTTTCCCAGGGTTTGTCAGAGCACTGGGGAAAGATGGGGGATATGGGGGTCATCAAATAAGGACATGGCCTATTTTCAAAACTCAGATAGGGTTGGTATTGCCAGTCCCCTCTTTGGAAACTCCCCTGTGCTCTCCTCTCTTTTACAACAGTTATGAAGCTAAATGGGAATGAAGATGAAAGTGCAGGATGTCTTGTTCAATCAGTTAGCCATGTACTTTTCTGAGAGATACACGTAGCTCTTTCTTATTCATCAGCGAATATTTATCTATCACTCATTATATACTAGGCATTGGGTTAGGTGCTACTGGGGGAAACATGGAAACAGTTTGGCATTAGATTATGCCTGACATTTAAGAAACAATCTAGTTACAAACCCAGTAGAAGAAGAGAAATAGTAAAAATTAGAGCAGAAATAAACAACATAGAGACCAAAGAAACAATTGAACAGATCCATGAAACCAAGAGTTGGTTTTTTGAAAAAATAAACAAAATGGACAAACATCTAGCCAGAATTATCAAAAAGAAAAGAGAGAGCACTCAAATAGACAAAATTATGAATGAAAATGGACTTATTACAACCAACCCCTCAGAAATACAAGCAATTATCAGGGAATACTATGAAAAATTATATGCCAACAAATTGGACAACTTAGAAGAAATGGACAAATTCCTAAACACACACTCACTACCAAAATTCACACGGGAAGAAATAGAAAACCTGAACAGACCCATAACGAGTGAAGAAATCGAATCAGTNTATTTCAAAATAACACAGTTTTTAAAAACATTTTTAAAATATTTATTTATATTTGAGAAAGAGAGAGCAAGAGAGAGGGGAGGTCAGGGAGAGATGGAAACAGAATCTGAAGCAGGCTCCAGGCTCCAAGCTCTGAACACAGAGCCCTAAATGGGGTTCAAACCCATGAGCTATGAGATCATGACCTGAGGTGAAGTCGGATGCTTAGCCTACTGAGCCACCCAGGTGCCCCCAGGGTAATCCAGTTAAATCACTCAGACCCTTAGCAGAGCTGTGGTGAAACAGGGCAGAGAACAAATCAGTTTTCATAGGAATTTTGAC
>NW_027530115.1:2925-3457 GCF_008692635.1 Crocuta crocuta
CTTCTGGCCTGTCTTTTCCAGAGAGCTCTCTGTCCTTCACTGGTCTACCCTGTCTTAGAACTCTGTTCTGGGAATCCCAAGACTTAGATTGCTATAGAAGAAGTATAGCCAAGTGGTTAAGAGGGTAGGTGTAGGGGTTAAGTTGCCTGGGTTTGAATCCTGGCTCTGATACTGCGATCTTGGACAACTGATTTAACTGTGATTCAATTCTTATCATTGGTAGAGTGGGAGCAGTAATAATAGTTTCTACCTAACAGAGTTACTGGGGGGATTAAATGAGCCAAGTGGTGTAAGTTACTTAGCACAGTACCAGCTGCATACTATTTGTTCATAAAATAAGTATTTATTGAGTGCCTGTGATATTGCAGGCACTTTTGTAGTGTGGGTTTACAGCTGCACTGTATTAAGTGCTGGTGGATAATGAGAGCATTCAGGCCCTTTACTCAAGGAATCTTTTTTTTTTTTTTACAAATAGTTTATTGTCAAGTTAGTTTCCACATAACACCTAGTGCTCATCCCCACAAGTGCGTGC
>NW_027530115.1:5894-12445 GCF_008692635.1 Crocuta crocuta
TGGCCTGTCTTTTCCAGAGAGCTCTCTGTCCTTCACTGGTCTACCCTGTCTTAGAACTCTGTTCTGGGAATCCCAAGACTTAGATTGCTATAGAAGAAGTATAGCCAAGTGGTTAAGAGGGTAGGTGTAGGGGTTAAGTTGCCTGGGTTTGAATCCTGGCTCTGATACTGCGATCTTGGACAACTGATTTAACTGTGATTCAATTCTTATCATTGGTAGAGTGGGAGCAGTAATAATAGTTTCTACCTAACAGAGTTACTGGGGGGATTAAATGAGCCAAGTGGTGTAAGTTACTTAGCACAGTACCAGCTGCATACTATTTGTTCATAAAATAAGTATTTATTGAGTGCCTGTGATATTGCAGGCACTTTTGTAGTGTGGGTTTACAGCTGCACTGTATTAAGTGCTGGTGGATAATGAGAGCATTCAGGCCCTTTACTCAAGGAATCTTTTTTTTTTTTTTACAAATAGTTTATTGTCAAGTTAGTTTCCACATAACACCTAGTGCTCATCCCCACAAGTGCCCTCCTCCATTCCCATCCCCCCCCCACATCCATCAGTCCTCAGTTTTTGTCAGCATTCAAGAGTCTCTCATGGTTTGTCTCTCTCCCTTTCCCCCACCATTTCCCCACTTCTTCTCCCCCTTGTTCCTCAGTTAAGTTCCTCCTAATCCTCCTATACGTGCAAACCTTTAATCTACTGTCTTTCTTTCTGTTCTATCTATTCCAATTCTAAGAGTTAAAACCTAAGTACTTTCATTCTTTTTGTTTAACCAGGCAGGCAAATAGTAAAGCTCCAATTCCCTTTAAACCAAGCTTTGGCCATGCCCCATAAGGTTTGATGTGAAGTGTTTTCATTATCTAAGAACTTTGCAATTTGGGGCTTGATTTTTACTATTTTTTTGCTTTCTAATGTATTGTGGTATTCCATGTTTGATGATACTGTATTTTCTTTGTCCCTACTATGCTCCAAAGGAAGAGAGAGAGTAAAGAGACCTGTGTGACTTTAGGGGTTTAGGAGAAACCTGCAGGAGGCAGGACAGGAAAAGACCATTACTGAAAGGTATTCAGCACTAGGCTTCATGCATTGATTTCTCTTCTAATGAGACCTTGTAGAGACTGAAAGAATGGGTAGCAATGACAGGATTGTTAAATTGCACTGGGAAGAATAAGCCAGCAGCATTGTCCAGGATGGCTTGTGAGAAAGAAAGGGTCTATTGGCAGGGAATCCAGTTAGAAGATTTTTGTGTTAGTCTAGGATAGTGGTTCTGAAACCTGAGTGTGCATCAGGATCTCCTGGAGGGCTGGTCAACACTCAGCTTGCTGGGCCTCACCCCCAGAGTTTCTGCATTTCTAATAAGTTCCCTTGGTGATGCTAATGCTGCTGATCTAAGAACCACACTTTGAGAACCACTCATCTAGGAGAGGGATGATGAGGAGCACAGGGAGGAAAGAAAGTATGTAAGAGATTGGGGAGAAAGAAACCACAGGGCTTGAGGATTGGACATATAGGCAAGGAAGAGGAAGAGCTCAAAGATGACTCCAGAGCATTAAACCCAAGTGCTTGGAGGATAGGAGAATCACAGAGGCAAACCTCCAAACATTTAGGGGTGGAATGTAGTCACATCGTGGGTACTGGGAAAATACTCTGTCCATCTGCACCTGCACCATGGCATTCACATTTAAAGTACTTCTGTCATTTTCCAGGAAAGAGACTTGTGAGAAGGAAAAATTCGAAGTCTGTGTTTGGTCTCTTCTTTTTTAGATTGTAACCTTTGAATAGAGGAAGAAAATGAGGCTAGAGAACAGGCAGGGAGGGTAGAAGGAGCTTGGATGTTCTGAAAATGGAGAGCACACTTTTGGGTTGCTAAGTATTGGATGTATATGGGCAAATGCTCATAAAGAAAAGGAAAATGAGGAAAACAGTGTGGACCATGCGAGGTAGCTCTAGGATACCACCTGAGATCACTGATGCTATTTCTGACAGCAGAAGGTTGCCATGCTAGAGCTACTTAATTCCAGCCTACCTAACCTCCCCTATTTTTGAGGCTTCTGATACTGGGGCCTTATTGTTCCTGGATATTTCTCAGCCTGTAGGGATTTCTCTTACCTGCTTCTCTCCACTAGGCCGCCTGTAGCTGAGCAGAAGCTCCACAGCTCCCACCACCTCCTTGCGGATGGCATAGAGCAATGCATCACCTACATACACGCTGTGGTTTAACAGTAGCTCCATGATCTCCAAATTCTCATTCTCAATGGCAATAAGCAGGGCACTCCGGCCCAGAGGATCCATGCAGTTGATGTTGACATTGTAGTATATTTCAGCCTCCTGTAGGGCCTGCTTCACGGTGGCATAGTCTCCCTTCTCCACAGCATTGAGGAATGCCTTCTCTTCTGCAGAGAGCTCTGTCTCGGCCCTCACAATTTGTAGAGGGATACGGTCTCTGTATGGTGAGTAGTTGACTTTTTTGTAGTAGAGTTGGGCCATGGCTCATAGCAATTTAGCAACCTGAGTGAGAGAGAGGGAGACCAAAGAGATTCTTAGGTGCCTGAAGGTTTAAAGTGGCCGGTTTATGGAGGCAGCCTGGCTAAGGGGTTGGAAAATCTTCAACTGTTTTCACACCATAATCTTTCTCTTCTTGCAAAGTGGGTTAGCAAAAGAAGCCCAGACTTTTGGGTGGGAAATACCTGGGTTCAAATCCTGCCTTTACCAGCACTGTGACCTTGGATAAATTACTCAATCCCATTGTGCTTTGGTTTGTTATTATTAAGGTTATCAGTATTAATAGCATTAATAGCAGTTATCATTTAGTTACTGCTTATTGTGTACCAGTCTCTGTGCTAAAGAATAATTCCTTCCTCATAAAGCTATTGTGAGAGTCAAATGAGATAATATATTATTAGAAGAACTGGCACAGGGAAAACCTCCTAAGACATCATGCAAATTAATTCCTTCCTTCCCTTCTCTTGTCTGAAGATACTCACGTTAATACTTCTGCTTGTTGGAGCAACCATTGGCCAATTTCCTTTAGGCCGTAGGCCTATGGGCCTGTGCTAATTTTCAGGGTTGCATTTGCAGCTGCCCCAGAGGTAAATCCTGTATTAAAATCCAGTTTTTATGCTAACTAAAACCCTGCTTCTTGCTGCTGCTCACTGAGGAATGTACATAGGCTCCAAGAGGCCAAAGTCATGTACACCCTCTGCCTATTCATGATTTTTCCTCTACCATTCAAAACCAAGGAGCTAATGGATCTGATAATCTGTTTGATCCAGTTCTGAGAAGTGAATGATCTGTTTTACATGCACTACATCTAAAACCAGATTTTAATGGAATTGATTTTAAAGTAAAAACTATTATTGAATTCCTACAATGTGTTTAACTTTTTCTGGGAAACCAAGAAAAAAAGGATAGTCTTTGCCTTCAGTTGCATAGAATGAATGGCAGTATAGAGTTCTTGCCTCATAGTTTCAGATCAAATTAATGCACACTCCTCACTGACTCCTCCTACTAGCCTTGTGAGGAATGCTTATTCTCCCCAGGGGAGAAGATGAGGCTCAGATCCATAAGGTGATTGGTTCCCCTTTTCCTCCCATCCCTGGGGCTTCCAGGACTCTCTGGAGGCTGAGTTTGGCTGGACCCATTTAAGTGTCTCATTACCGAAACATTTTGCCAGCAAAAGGAAATGGAAATGTGATACAGGGCCACTTCTGTCATCTGCTGGATGGAAGAGAAGATGAAGACATGAAGTTTCCACAAACATAGGCCTCACTCTTACAGGTAATTACATCCCTGCCTTGGCAAAGGGAGAAGCATATATTATACCAAGTGGCATTTGCAATTCATGTGCTTGTGATTTTCTGGGAAGTTAGTGTTTGAAGGTGAGTGTCACCTCTTACCCTGAATAGGCCCAAATGACAAATTTCTCTTTCTGCATCCAAATCTCTGTTTAGCTGTCTTGATAAGCACTGATATTCTGTGCTACTTTCAAGTAACTCAGCAGTGGCTAAGGGAAGTGGCATTTCGAGTAAGCATTTGTCACTAAACAGCTAATGACTTTAATAATATTAATTGTAGACTGCCTCCCTGCTTCCCCATCTCCATTATAAACAAAAAGAGGGGAGGAAGAAGAGACAGTGTGATCTCCTCAAGAGAGACTTAACAACTGGATTCAGTTTATATTTACTTAGTTAATATATATGAACACACTGGAAGCCTTCAGTATGCCTAACGCTGTGCTAGTTACTTGGGGAGGGTACAAAAAAATAGGTCCATGCCTTCATCTCTTACCTAAACCATTCAACAACCTTACAACTGATCATCCTGACTTCGTCCTTTTCCCCTCCTCAGGGTCTTCTGCGCCATCCCAAAGTTATCCCATAAAATACAAATCTGATTCCATTTTGCTCTTCTTTGATTAGTTGTAATGAATTCAACATTCCTCTCTGAGGTCTACTCGGTCTTGGCTCATGTTTACCTCTACAACTTCTCACCCTCATCCACTATTCTTTAGCCTGGTGGAATTTCTTTTGATTCTCCCAACATGCCAAGCTTTTTGTCACCTCAAGACATTTGATTACCTCCTGGAACACTCTTCTCCAGGTCTTTTAATCTTTTAGGTCTTAACAAAATATCACCTCCTCAGAGCAGCCCTCACTAACCACTTTTTCTAAAGTAGTTCCTTCATATTCTTCTCTCCATTGTATTCTTTTCCTTCTTAATACTTATTACAATTCATAGTGACATATTTATTTATCTTACTGGATAAGCATCTCTTCTGTCCAATTTTCTTTAAAGCTCAAGTTCAGGGACTGTATCTGTCCTGTTTTTATAGCACCTGCACCTAGCCAAGTTCCTGGCACACTCTGGATAATTGATATATATATTTGATGAATAAATGAGTAAACCTTCCATGATATTCTCTCATCTTTTTCCATCCCAACCTACGTTCTAGCCATATGGAACCATGCTTTCTGAGTGGCCCTTTTATGACCATGTCTTTGCACATAGCTTCATCCTACTCTCTCCACATAACAAATTCCTTCTCAGCTTCAGCACCTTGCTCATAGTTCTCCTCCTTTGTGAAGTTTCCCATCTCCCAACCCCAGCACCTTCAGAAGGTTAGCCAATCTGTCTCTGAGTTCTCCACTGGTACTTGGATAACATTTCTCCAATGTCACCTAATAGCATATTTGTCTTTATGCCACTAGGGTTGGAGTATCTTGATTCCTGTCTTCCCAGCACATGCATGGGGTCTGGAATATGATAGGTGCTCAACAAATGAATGTTTAATGAACACATACAATATAGCTGAGGAAGGTTGGCATGGTCATGGAATGTAGTGCTTAAATTATGTGGTAGTGATTTGATACTTTGGGATTTCAGAAAGGACTCAGTGGGGTCTGGAGATCTCAGAGAAGGTTTCATGGAGGACGTAGCTCTTTAGCCCATCCTTGGAAGTTGAATTAAATATACAAATGTGGGGGCACCTGGCTGGCTCAGTTGGTAGGGCATGTGACTCTTGATCTCGGGGTTGAGTTTGAGCCCCAGTTTGGGTATAGAGATTGCTTAAAAATAAAATCTTAAAAAAATTTTAAAAATGTGAAAATATGAGGGTAGTCTAGGCCCTACAGAGCATAAGAATAATAGTAGTGAGATTGATCATGGCCTAGTTGGGAGAAATTGATAGGGAACACAGTGTTCAGGCTATAAGATACAAATATTAGAGGTGAGCTAAAATTCCAAGGCAAGAGCTCATAACCTTAGTTTTCCCACTTGCAAAATGATTTTAAATGCTTCTTGCCCATTTGCCACTTAAGAGGTTACCATGGGAGAAAAGGCTAGATGTATTTTCAGATGGTGTCACAAGTGATGCTGTGCTAAGCACTGTTGTTGACGGAAGATCTGTGCCCACTTTACTTTTTTAATTTTTAATGTTTTAATTTATTTCTGAGAGAGAGAGACAGCGTGAGCAGGGGAGGGTCAGAGAGAGGGAGACACAGAATCTGAAGCAGGCTCCAGGCTCTGGGCTAGCTGTCAGCAAAGAGCCCGACGTGGGGCTCCAATCCACAGACTGTGAGATCAGGACCTGAGCCGAAGTCAGACACTCAACTGACTGGGCCACCCAGGTGCCCCGATCTGTGCCCCACTTTAGAAAGGCAAAGCTGTGGGGTAAACTGAAGACAAATGTATCCTAGGGCAAGATGAGAAGGAAGGGAGCTAACTAAATTGCCGCTCTATTATATGCCAGGCACTATGCCAGGAGCTGGTGCAACAAAATAATTAGTATAGTTTTGAATACATAATATGTCCCAGGAACTGTGCCAGGGCAGCACTATTACTACTACTGCTTCCTGTGCTATTAGTAATAATAATGAAGGCACCAAGAAGTACCATTCATTGAACTTTTACTGTGTGCCAGATGTATGGGTTATAGATGGGACAGTAAAATCATGGTAATTTGAGACTTGAAGTAAGTATAATTGGATTATATATAATCAATTCAGAGTCAATATTTACTTTTCATCTCTTGCATTTGAAACTGATGTGGTCTA
>NW_027530115.1:12498-15832 GCF_008692635.1 Crocuta crocuta
TCTATTGCATTTCCAGTGAGCTGTGCTATGAGGAGCCTCAAAGTATTCCCCTTAGAGAAAAAGATCTCCTCCAGGGGAGTGCCCGAGAGAGTCTATTAGAGAGTTTCCTTTGCTTTAAGGCTCTACATCTCTAAAACTACCCCTGGAAGGAATAGAAGATCATGTGGCTAACAGCTATTAACACCTTAATGTGGATTACTTGATTAGGGAAGTTGCTGTGGTCTTCAGAGTACAGAGAGACATGTGTCTAGGGCAGGGAAGGTGTGATGAAGGGGAAAGGAGAGGCCTGGTGTCCAGCCTTGGAAATCTCTTTTATGTATCCATGCCCACCTCTATACTACACGTAAACAATGCTATTATAATAGGTTCCCTGCATTGTCTGATTATATGTAGGCTTATGTAGACATCTAATGGCTTGCTTAGTGCCCTGCTCTCTTCCAACCCCACAGTTGGTACCATTTTACCCTTGCTTACAGCTTTAGCCTCAGCCTTGCTCCAGGCTCTGGGACCAATCCTTTCTTCATATGCTTGCTGTTAGTCCTACTCTGCCATTATTCTGGGAAAAAATAGCTAATGATAATTTCTGGCATCTCTTGAGGATGTATTATGGGGAAGGTTTCTTCCCGTCACCGTTTACTTTTATACTCGGCAGATTGTACTCATTTGCCATTAACCGAAGCCCAGAGATGAGGTGGGCTTTCCCATCATTATCCACTGGCCTTGAGGTATATTCTGAACTGAACAAAACAAAACCAGCCAGCACTTTATGCCATTCTACAAGTGGACCTCACTCTCAATGTAGTCCCCCAAATATGGAACATTAGGAATGGTCTAACAGGCTGCCCCCGGGGGCTTATCATGTTCTCTCTTTTCTGTGCTGCTAGTCAGAAGAAATTGTCTAATGAGATCTGTGACATTTGTAGGCTTAAATGATGAGATTTAAAGAGCTCAATCAATGGGCTGGGCAGAAGGCCAGGCGCAAATCCCAGCCCAGATCACTGCCTAGCTCAGGACTTTGTCTGAGGAAGAAAGCATGGCTGCCACCTAACTAAAACATTGTGCATTTAGAGGGACATGGTATCTGTCTGTGGCTTTCACTCTGTGCCATAAGTATTGAGCTTGAATAGTGAAACCCTTGTGACCTCTCACCCTTATCCATGCCTATCTATCCATTTCTGCATCTCTTCAGAGCCCTTTAAGACAGGTAGGTTTAATCTGATAAACTTGCACAATCTCAAGTGTAAATAGTGTAAAATAAGCACATTTAATGAATATGTACCAGACACTGTGGTAGAAGACGATGATAATGGCTGAGTGGCTTAAAGACATACCTCTTCTAGGAAAAATTACATGTAAGAAGGAATCTTTAATGGTCAATCCAAAAAGTGACTGAAGTGGAAATTTTATGTACAAAGGCACAGGAGTGGGCAGGGCAGAGGAAGACTGTGTGTGTGTGTGTGTGTGTGTGTGTGCACGCGTGCGCATGTGCATGTGTTTGGTGGAGTGTTGATTTTGAGAGCATTTTGGCTCCTTTCAGAATACCACTTTGAGAACTTCCGAATTTTAATGTAGTAATTCTAATCTTTCCCAGAAAAGTCCAGATCTTGACCTCCTGCAGGGGACCTCAAAGGCCATCTAGAATAATCTCCTGCCCAATGAAAAGGTCCCCTTGATGATATCCTCGTTAAGTGATTATTCAGCTAATGAACCCTTCCACTGATGGGAAACTCACCACTTTCCTGTGTGGTGAATGCTGACTGTCAGGAATTCCTTTCCATGTTCACCTGAAATCATATGCCTATGACTTCTATCTCATTGCCCTAGTTCTGTTCTCTAGAGCAGGAAAACCCTTCAGATGTTTAATTTCAGCTTTCATGTCTCTCTCTACTCTGAGTCTCCCCTTCTCTAGAGTTATGATCATTCTAGTGGTCTGCTTCTAGTTACACTATATTTTGTTTATATTTAAATATCATGCTCAGAAATGAACCTAGTACTCTAGAATGGTCAGGTAAGCACAGATTACACTGCACCTATTTTTTCTTCATTCACACATTCAGCAATACTTTGTTAAGGTCAAGATACCATAGCATCTTGTTTCAGGAGGCACTTTAAACCATCCTGCATAGTGGTGTACTGCAGTATTGTTTCTCATTTATATAAATCTTATCAATTTAAGAATTTCATTAATCTATAAATAATAATAAATAAACATAAAGCACTTATCATATGCCAGATGACATGTTCTTAATGCTTCAACCTACAGTATTTAATTATTCCTCACTTTTAGACAGTTCCTATTATAATCTCCCATCTCACGGATAAGGAATCTGAGACACAGAGAGGTTAAGTAAATTGCTTTAGTTCACACAGCTAGTAAGTGGTGGTTTGGGATTAGAGCCAAGCTTCTGACTCCAGAGTCTACATTTTTAACTACTTCAATAAAGGTAGACTCTTTTATGTGCTCCATAATGCCTATAATAGTGCCAGGAATAGTAGATATTCATTGTTTCAATTCAACAAATATTTGTTATGTTCCTACTATTTGTCAGGCCCAGAGTACTTGGTAGTGGGGAAAACAAATATACATATATAAATGATATAGCTCTTGCTTTTAAGCAACTCCAAGTCCAGAGGGAGAAAAAAATGAAAATAAGTTAAATGTACTATGGTGTGATAAGGATTCTAACATATAGTAGGAACACAAAGGAGGAAGTGTTCAACTCTACCTGGGGAGGTAATTGAAGAGTAAGTAATATTTGAGCTATGTCTTAAAACGTTTATAGGAGTTCACTACATAGCAATGTTGGGATGGTCATCCTAGGCAATAGACACAGCATATGTGCTCAGATATAGATGTATAAAACACAATTGTATTTTAGGAGAACGTTAACTTCTATTCTTCATACCTCTCAAGCATGTGACCACCTTGGCATCTTTGCACGTGTGGTTCACTGCCGATAACCCTCTTCCACTACATATTCACAATTTCTTCCTTCCTTCCTTCCTTCCTTCCTTCCTTCCTTCCTTCCTTCCTTCTTTCTTTCTTTCTTTTTTAAAGTTTATTTATTTATTTTGAGAGAGAGAGTGAGCAGGGGAGGGGCAGAGAGAGAGGAAGAGAGGGAATCACAAGCAGGCTCCATGTTGTCAGCATTCAGCCCGACATTGAGCTCCATCCCATGAACTGTGAGATCATGACCTGAACTGAAATCAAGAGCTGGGCGCTTAACCAACTGAGCCGCCCAGGCACCCCCATAATTTCTTTCTTAACATGTAGGTTTCAGATCAAATATCATCTCAGTAAGCTTTCCTAGGCCACTGTTTCTAATGGAGCAAG
>NW_027530115.1:15900-17978 GCF_008692635.1 Crocuta crocuta
ATGTTCTTCTCCATCTCCTTCCCCTGACTTGTTTTTCTTCAAGAATGTATCACTATTTAAAATGATCATATTTATATTTGTTTATTATTTTAACAACTAGCTCTCCCAACCAAGATATAAACTTCATAATAGCAAGAACTTTATTTATCATATTTACTACTCTATACCCAGAACCTGGCACATAGTAGGCTCTCAATAAATTTGTATTGAATAACTACACAAAATAATGGTAATGATAGAGATGGAGAAATGGTCTGTCAGTAGAGCTCTGCTTTTGTTTGTGTGTTTGACTTCATCTCCTCTATACAGCCATGTGCTTAAGCAAGAAGCTCCTCCTCCTTCTCAAGGAAAGAGTCTTAATTGGTCTAAGACTAAGTCAATAGTGGTAATTCCAATATTTCTTTGGCAAGTGATTAATCTTGGTTTGAGTATTTGTTGCAATTTGGCCAATGCAATGTCCTAGCAGAGTCTGAGAAAGGTTTCTTTGTTCTGAAAAAGAGATATAAAAAAAGAAATATTTCATTTTTTGTCTTTGAATGTTGTCATTTGCTTATGACTTTGGTAGTCACCTTGAACTATGAGGACAGCCAACCTAAAAGATTCAGCCTACATTCTGAGGATGGCATAAATTGAATCTTTTATGATGTCTTTGAGCCATTTAATTAACCAGTCAGGGAGTTGCTCAATCTCTAGTCTTTTAGTTGGGTGAGATAAAAACTCCCTTTTTGTTAACCCACTTTTAAGTATGCTTTTCTGTTATAAGAAGCTGAAGACATCCTACGTGGCTACATTTTCTGAAAAATTACCAAAATTTAACCATAAATAAATGGAAAAACTGAACAAATTAATAATTATAGAAGAAATTAAAATAGTTTGAGATAGCTACCAATTAAAAATCATTCCACTCAAGTGGCTTCACAGCTGCTTAAAAAATATGGATGATCATCTTGTTACTAAAAATAGTTTGAGAGGCGCCTGGGTGGCTCAGTTGGTTAAGCATCCGACTTTGGCTCAGGTCATGATCTCACGGTTCATGGGTTCGAGCCCCACATAGGGCTCTGTGCTGACTGCTATCTCAGAGCCTGGAGCCTGTTTCAGATTCTGTATCTACCTCTCTCTCTGACCCTCCCCAGCTCACGCTGTCTCTCTCTCTCTCTCTCTCAGAAATAAATAAAACATTTTTAAAAATTTAAAAATAGTTTGGATTATGGAAAAAGAATTAATCATACAGAGCTAACACAATGTTAATGCCAAAATCTAATCAAGATAACCTAAGATGAAAACTATAGACTATTTTAATCATAAAAGTATTACCAAAAATTCTAAATAAAATATTAGCAAATTATAACATAGCAGTGAATTTGAAGAATAATACCTTATGACCAAAAGGAATTTATCCTAAGAACACAAGCATGGTTTAGTAGGAGAAAATTGTCAATACAATTTGGTAAATAAAGTCAATGACTTAAAGGAAAGAAAACATGATTATATCAGTACATGAAAAAAAATAATTTACTTTAACTCAGCACCTATTTAAAAAAAAACTAAAATAAAATTGGAACAGAAATAAACTACTTATATAAAAAAGAGACTATTTACTTTATAACAATAATAAATATAATAAATTCAGAAATACTGGAACCATTGTCATTAAAATCAAGAACAAGATAGATTTGTCACTATTAGTACTATTATTCAATCTTAAGGTTCTGGTTTTTGTAGTAAGAGGACATGAAAATATGATAAATATTTAACAGAGGAGACAAAATTACCTTTAGTTTACACAATATAATTGTATAATAAAGCACCCAATAAACTTTAAAAAAATCTGTTAGAACTAACAGGGTGCTTTGGTAAGGTTAGAGATATAAGACAAATTTACAAATATCAATAGCTTCAAAAAACTTAACCATAATAATCACCTTTATATTTACATAATATAATTATGTAATAAAATACCCAAAAAACTTNTGTGACAGAATGTAAGAAAAATATACAAATATCAATAGCTTTAAAAAACTTAGCAATAATCATCACCATCACTCAGAAATTGAAATGGAAGAAGCCCAGTGCAAAAT
>NW_027530115.1:18004-19960 GCF_008692635.1 Crocuta crocuta
ACAATAGTGATATCTTAAGATATCTAGTAATTAATTTATTTAGCAAGAAGCAGGATATATGTAAAATAAGTTATTGAAGGGGATAAAACACGACCAAAGAGAATAGAGAAACACATTATGTTGCTGAACAAAAAGTCTCAGGCTATAAAAAATATAATTTCTCAATTAAATTAAGATATAAATTACAAAAAGTATGTCATTCAGGTTTTATATGAAGCTGGGCAAAAAATTAAAGTTTAAAGAAAGGGATAAATGTGTAATGTTTCCACAAAATAGTTGATTAAGGAAAAAGGACATTATAAAAAATGGCAAAGTAGGGAACTCTAAAAACCCATCTCCCCAGTAATGCAATAATTAGCCATCGTAACAAAAACCATCAGAATCAACTTTTTCTGAACTCTGGTATCTAATAAACACTTAAAACAATAAGACTGATGTTTAATGAAGAAAGAAGCTACTAAATTTTGGTAAGAGAATTTTGTAGCATTTCTAATGAACTGCCTACCATCTCCCACTTCTTAGCTTGGATAAAGCTATGGAAACAGGGACTCACATTCCTAGTTGTGGCTTGCTGGTGCCAGTCAGGGCAATATGAATTTTGTTCTCAAAGAATTCTGGTCTTATGTTGTTTTGACTGGTTAATACATATGTACTGAATTGCTGCATGAAAAAGAGGGGTCAGCTGAGAGAATTGCCTTTTTTTATATTCCTTTCCCCCTTGGAATTTTCTCAGAGTTAGAGAAGCCTCTCCAGTAGTATTTGCCAAAAGCTGAACAGCAGATTTCAGCAAGTAGAAGAAAGAATTAGTGAAATTGAAAATATCTCAATTGAAATTATTCAGTCTGAGGAGCAAAAAGTAAAAAGAAATGAAGAGCACCTAAGATGTATGTGAAGCACCACCAAGTGTACCAACAGATGCATAATGGGAGTTCTAGAAGAAGAGGAAAAAGTGGCAGAAAGTATATTTCAGTAAATAATGGCCTAAAAGATCCAAAATTTGATGAGGTACATGAATCTATAAATCCAAGAAGGTTAACAAACACTAAGAAGGCTAAACTCAAAGGAATTCCACACTGGGACACATTAAAATCAAACTATCAAAAGACAACAACAAAGAACAAACCTTGAAAGTAGCAAGAGAAGTGACTTATCACAGACAAACAATCCTCAATAAAATTAACAGCCAGTTTCTCTTCAGAAACCATAGAAGCCAGTGGGTAATATGTTTAAAATGTGGAAAGAAAAATAGCCTTCTCAACCCAATTCTATGTCCTGCAAAACTATCTTTCAAAAATAAAGGTGGAATTAAGATGTTTCTAGATTAAAGCTGAAGAAGCTGATTGCCAGTAAACCCATTTTGTAAGAAATGCTAAAGGGAGTCCTTTGGGCTAGACAGCAATTCAAAGCCATATGAAGAAATAAAGAACACTAGTAAAGAGAACTACATAGCTAAATATAAAAGCCAGTATTCTATTTTTGGTTTATAAGTTGTCTTTTTTTCTATGTATGACTTAAAAGACAAATCCATAGAACAAAAAATTATAAATCTATGTTAACAGACATGCAGTATATAATTATGTAAGTTGTGACAATAACAACATAGAAGGGGAGGAATGGAGCTGCATAGGAACAGTGTTTATACTATTGAAGCTAAGTTATTATTTTTAAAATGTTTTTATTTAATTTAGAGAGAGAGAGAGAGAGACAGACAGACAGACAGACAGAATCTGAAGCAAGCTCCAGGCTCTGAGCTGTCAACACAGAGCCTAATGTGGGGCTTGAATTCATGAACCACGAGACCTGAGCCAAAATCAGACACTAAATGGACTGAGCCATCCAGGCACCCTGAAGCTTAGTTATTATTAATTCCAACTAGCTTCCTATACATTGAAGACGTTGATTTTAATCCCTAGGGTAACCACCAAAGAAATAATTAAAAACATATAGAATAGATAC
>NW_027530115.1:19978-34011 GCF_008692635.1 Crocuta crocuta
TAGACACCCTCCTGGGTTGCCTCTCTGGTTCTGTCAGTAGAGCATGAGACTTTGATCTTGGGGTCATGAGTTTGAGCCCCATGTTGGGTGGTAGGGTTTACTTAAAAATATATATAGATAGGAAATGAGAAGTAAATCAGAATGATATATATAAAAAACAAACATAAAAGAAGAATGTAAGTTTGAAATCTATAATGAAGGAATTGAGAAATAAAAAATATATAAGACATATAAAAAGCAAATAGCAAAATGGCAGAAGTATGTCTAGTAATTACAGTTTGAAGGAATTGGGTGAAAGCAATACTATATAATAATGTTCCATTTGGATATATTGGTGTTTCAGGGACTTTTGGGGGGTGGGGTGGAGGGGAATCAGGAAGGAAAGAGCCAGTCAGCATGTGGAGCACAGCACTGAAATCTGGTGATGTAGAATTAGGAGTCATCAGAATATTGATCAAAGGTTCTCAAATCTGGCTGTACCTTAGAATGACCTGAGGAGATTTTTAAAAATATCCATGCTTGGGTCATAGTAACCCTCCCACCCCAACACTGACACTTAAGAACAGCTCCCTAGATGAATGCAATATGCAGCCAAGATTGAGTACCATCATTATAAGGTAACTGGAACTGTTGGGAGTGGATGTGATCTTCAGTGAGAGTAAAAAGAGATCAGGGGAACTGGAGAGGAAATTTCTACTTAGAGTGGAGAGAGGTTTAGATCTCCACTGTCCAGTGTAGTAGCTGCTAGCTCCATGTAGTTATGTAAATTTAGATGAACTAAAATGAAATGAAATTTAAAAATTCAGTGCTGCAATTCCACTAGTCCCATTTCAAGCACTTAATAATCACAGGTGACTCATGACTACCATGCTGAACAGCACCAATACAGAACATTTTCATCATTACTGAAAGTTCTCTTGGACAGTGCTGGATCACCCAAATGTCTCTTCTACCTCCACGATGTCTGTGATACAGAGGACTTTTTCAAATTCAGGGCAGAAAAATATAGTATCTGTGTTAAAATGTAGGTATTCTACTTTGCATAATGCATTTTCATGGCTATGGACATGCGGCGTTTTTATTTTTGTAAGGTCTTCAAATCTTTATTAACTTCTCTTTGATGTCCAGCAGAGTTCTGTAGAACTGCTGGCAGCTGAATTAAATCGATGCTTTTCATTTTCACTAAAGTGAAGACATGAACAAAAAATATATATTTGTCTCCCTCAAGTCACTCACCTGAATCGGGAAGTTTAAATCTGTTGCTCAACACTCATTATCACTTTGTCTGCATGATGCTCCTTGAAGTAGTCAAGGTAAAGGCAGAATGGGATGACACTGATTACAGTAAATAATAGGCAGTGTAATTGGTTAAAGATCTTGCATCTCATTATTAGTTTTGGGACTGGCTTTCATCCTAGATTCCACAGTCCATCAGAAATGAGTGTCTCCCTTCTGTTACCTCCTAATTTTGGAATCTAACATGACATTGGTCACATAGGAGCTCATTGACCAGACATCTGTAAATGGGGCAGAGGGATTTCTTTAAGTTTATTTATCCCTTTTGGCCAGAACTGCCATCTTCAAATAATTCACCAAATGACCACCACAGATAGAAAGAGGAGAGGTACCCCCTATATGTTTTCTAGGCCTTTTAGAAAGCATAGGGTTGTTCCTTCGGCAACATACATGCAATTCTACAAGACAGGTGATATTGTGGACATCAAAGGAATGGGCACTGTTCAAAATGGAATGCTCCGCAAATGTTACCATGACAAAACTGGAAGAGTCTACAATGTTACCCAGCATACCATTGGCATTGTCATAAACAAACAAGTTAAGTGCAAGATCCTTGCCAGAAAATTAACGTACGTACTGACTATATTAAGCACTCGAAGAGCCGAGATAGTTTTCTGAAGCATGTGAAGGGAAGTGATCAGAAAAAGAAGAAAGCCAAAGAGAAAGGTACTTGGATTCAACTGAAATGCCAGCCTTCCCCACCCAGAGAAGCACACTTCGTGAGAACCAATGGAAAGGAGCCTGAGCTGCTGGAACCCATTCCCTATGAATTCATGGCATGATAAGTGTAAAAGAAAAAAAAACAACCTCAAAACTGCAATGAATGAATGAATGAATGAATGAAAGAATGAAAGAATGAAAGTTTATTTATGTTGATATTTAGGGAATATGAGTAAGGGGTACACAGGAAGTCTTTGTACTGTTCTTGCACCTTTTTATGTGTCTGAAATTATTTTAAAATAAAAAAATTACTTAAGCCAGCAAATCATGAATTTTCACTAAAAAATCAAACAATTGGCTTAAAACAAACAAAATTTTCCAATCTTCTCCCCATGCATTTTAAATGAGTTCATCCTACATATACATTTTCTATCTAGTTTTATTCACTTAATATTTTTTAAAGAATTTCCCACTCATTATTATCAATAATAACACTCTAAATCTTCTGCCTTTTCTTTTTTTTTAAAAGTGTTTTATTTATTTCTGAGAGAGACACACAGTGTGAGCAGGGGAGGGTCAGAGAGAGGGGGAGACACAGAATCTGAAGCAGGCTCCAGGCTCTGAGCTGTTAGCACAAAGCCCGACGCGGGGCTTGAACCCACCAACTGTGAGATCATGACCTGAGCAGAAGTTGGATGCCCAACCGACTGAGCCACCAAGGCGCCCTCTTCTGCCTTTTCTACGACCAATTTCTCTTATGGGGAAGTGGCTCTGCTAGGTGAGATTGAGAGTGTATGGTTTCTACCATCCTATGTTAAAATATCATGTTAAATGGCTATATAATATTTTATTGGGTCAGATCAGGTATATCATAATGTACTTAAATAGTCTCCAATTTGGGTATATTTAGGGTGTCTTCAATTTATCTCTATTGTTAAAAACAAAGCTGTGATATTTTTGTACATAATTTTAAAAATATTCAAGATTATTTGCTCAGTATAGTTTCTAGAAGTCAAATTACTGGGTCAAAAACTAGGAGAATTTTTAAAGATATGTACTGTGGAATTTCTTTTAAAATGGTGTTATTTCCCAGCAGTAACTTTCTTTTTTTTTTTTACTTATTAATTTTTTTGAGGTTTTCTTTTTTTTTCTTAAATAGATCATTGTCAAGTTGGTTTCCTATAACACCCAGTGCTCATCCCAACAAGTGCCCTCCTCCATGTCCGTCACCACCTTTCTCTCTCCTCCACTCCTATCAGCCATCAGTTTGTTCTCAGCATTCAAGAATCTCTCATGGTTTGCCTCCCTCCCTCTCCCCAACTATTTT
Organism: Crocuta crocuta; assembly: GCF_008692635.1. Classification (NCBI taxonomy): domain Eukaryota; kingdom Metazoa; phylum Chordata; class Mammalia; order Carnivora; family Hyaenidae; genus Crocuta; species Crocuta crocuta. The sequence continues at coordinate 23,262 of NW_027530115.1, forward strand.
TCCCCTTTTTCTCCCTCATGGTCCTCCATTAGCTTCCTCCTAATCTACCTATATGTGCAAACATATATTATCTGTCCTTCTCTGCCTGACTTATTTCGCTCAGCATAACACCCTCTAGTTCCATCCATGTTGCTACACATGGCCAGACTTTATTCTTTCTCATTGCCATGTNTAGTGAAGAAATGCACAGAAGACATGAACAGACATTTCTCCAAAGAGGGCATCCAGATAGCCAACAGATACATGAAATGATGCTCAGCGTCCCTCCTCATCAGGGAAATACAAATCAAAACCACACTGAGATACCACCTCATGCCGGTCAGAGTGGCTAAAATGAACAAATCAGGAGACTCTATATGCTGGCGAGGATGTGGAGAAACGGGTACCCTCCTACACTGTTGGTGGGAATGTAAACTGGTTAACCCCTCTGGAAAACAGTATGAAGGTTCCTCAAAAAATTAACCAGCAGTAACTTTCTAAAGGGAAAGAAAACATCACAATGCTCAGAAATGGACAGGACAGATATGGACCCCAGTTTTCTCATGTATAATGTATAATTAATGATCCAAAGCCCCTTTTCTCTTATGTATTCTAAGATTATGTGATTCTGCAACAAATGGGTAATGTATCATGAATGAAGTACATTTTGGATGTTCCAACAGATCTTACCTTCATCTTATGGGGAAGAAAGATTGGGGAATCCTTCAACTGATGCCCTGAAACTCTCTATAGTAACAGATACTAAGGGCTAACATGAACATTGTCCAATCCTCTGTTTCAGAACAGGACTTGATGAAACGGGCCCCAAATTTTACCTCTTAGTTTTTCTTATTTTTAAAGAAGCAAGAAGATCAGTTCCTTGAGCATAACTTGCGCTAATTAAAATAGTAAAAATCAAGAGTTTTAGGGAGATGGTTAGGAAAGGAATGAAGAAGGGGTAAACCTGAGCTGGATCTGAAAACCTGGGTGGGATTTAGATAGGCAGATGTGGAAGTTGGGAAAACACCTCTGTTATATGTGGGGTGGAGATGGAAGCTAAAGGTGGGAATTGTCACTCCCCTCAGTATAGCAGTATTTGAGAAGAGATGGAAGTATGTAGAAGTAGCTAAGCTGGGCCCATTTGTTGGAGGATATTGAACTACTGGGTTCCTGATACTTTCAAGGGAAACTGAGTTTTTCTCCAACAGATTCTATTCCTTCATTACTTCCATTTTACTTCAAAGATGCTTATTTTGCCTTCTTATTGGTCTTCATCTGGCAGTGGCTCTTAACATTTTAACTTTCTTTCTCTGTCCCAGAGGATTCTGCCAAGCAATAATCGTAAATGCTTAAATGAACTTAAGAAGTTCTGCTGAGTATTCCCTTATAATGCAATCTTCTTCAATGTGAATGTTTTATAACTTTCTCATTTTGCAAATTGGGATCTTTAAAACCAGGTCACCCTTGTTGGTACTGTTGGTACTTTTGTACAAGGATATATTTCCTGCAAAGTTGTTTAGTTCTCCACCTCTCTTCCTGACTCAATAACACACAAGATTAGGACTTGAAATGTTACTATTGTACAGTTTCAAAACAAAAGTTAAAAATTTGTTGGGGTACATACCTGGAAATAATGGTACATACCTGTATGTGTAAAATGATGTAGTTTAAAGAATAGTGTCCTGGGAATTAGAAGACTTGGATTCTAGTGTCAGCTCTTCTGCTAATTGAAGTATGAACTTGAACTAGTCACATTTACCTCTTCTATACATCTCTGTTTCTTCTTCTGTGAAATGAGAAATATAGAAATGAATTGTTAAGATCAATGCCAGCCCTAAAATCAACTATTTATTAAAACAAAGTTTGCACAGTATTAACAATATTCATGATACTCAGAGACCACTGGGTTAAATAGAGCACCAAGTGAGGGCTACATTTATTGGTTAGCCAATGTGTTTACTCCTTAAAGACAGGCAAATCAGGATGATTCAGGCTAAAAGAAATGAAGTTTGAGACTCAGTTACTGGTTTGGATCATTTTTATAGATAAAATAAACTAAATCATTCAGATTGAATCACCATTCCCTTTGACATTGGAGTCAGTCCAACATTATATGCCTGTTCTCCTAAGGTAGAATAGAACCCGACATAAAGATGGGATTGCTCTGATTTTCTGAGGCCTGTGTTTACAACCTCTGAAGTGCTGATTCCCAGAAAGAGCAGTCATACTACTCAGAGCCATCTTAAAGAAACCTAGTAATTTTATCCTAAGGGGGAAGACCAGCCCAAGATCCTTCCTCTAATAGAGACTCCAAGGAGTAGGTTGTTAGAAAAGAGGGTTTTACTTCATTGTGCCCCATCCAAGAATTTAAAGATTCATCACTTACATAGAGTATCCAGTGCTCATCCCAAAAATTGCCCTCCTTAATACCCATCACCTGTTTAGCCCATCCCCCACACACCTCCTCTCCATCAACCTTCAGTTGTTCTTTTTTTTTTTTTATGTTTTTTATTTATTTCTAGGAGAGAGAGACAGCATGAGCAGGGGAGGGTCAGAGAGAGAAGGAGTGACAGACTGTGAAACAGGCTCCAGGCTGTGAGCTTGCAGTCAGCACAGAGCCCGACGCGGGGCTCGAACCCATGAATCGCGAGATCATGACCTAAGCGAAAGTTGGACGCTTAACCGACTAAGCCACCCAGGCGCCCCGAGTTGTTCTTTATAGTTAAGAGTCTCTTCTGGTTTGCTTCCTTCTCTTTTTTTCTCCTTCCCCTATGTTCATCTGTTTTGTTTCTTAAAGTCTACATATGAGTGAAATCATATGGTAGTTGTCTTTCTCTGACTAACTTATTTCACTTAGCATAATTACACTCTAGCTCCATCCATGTCATTGCAAATGGCAGGATTTCATTCTTTTTGATGGCAGATTAATATTCCATTTATACACACACACTCACACACACACACACACACACACACACCAACTCTCCTTTATCCATTCATTAGTCAAGAGACATTTGGGCTTTTTCCATAATTTGGCTGTTGTTGAAAATGCTGCTGTAAACATCAGGGTGCATATGCCCCTTGAATCAGTATTTTGTATCCTTTGAGTAAATACCTAGTAGTGTAATTGCTGGGTCATAGGGCAGTGCTATTTTTCACTTTTTGAGGAACCTCCATACTGTTTTCCAATGTGGCCTCATAGTATTTTCCTAAGCTGAGTTTATTGTGAGAACATAGTATATAATACATATAACATACAAAATATGCATTAATCAACTGTTTATGTTATTGCTAAGGTTTCTGGTCAGCAGTAGGGTAATAGTATTTAAGTTTGGGGAGTGTCAAAAATTATACATGGATTTTTGAATACACATGGGGTCAGCATCTCTAGCCCTTCCATTGCCCAAGGGATAACTGTATTTTAAAAAGTANAAAATAACTTAATGAGATGATGTATCTAAAAATCTTTGTAATCATAAAGGCCTTGATAAATATTAGGGAACACTAAACTATAGAGAGAGCTTAAAAGCCTCCTTGCCCAAAACATATTTCATCTTGGAGAAACAATGGGCAAGAGGAACATTTTTTTTTTTTAAATACTATTTCTTTTTCTTTTCTTTTCTTTTTTTTTACAAATAGTTTATTGTCAAATTAGTTTCCACATAACACCCAGTGCTCATCCCCACAAGTGTCCTCCTCCATGCCCATCCCCCCCTCCCCCCACATCCATCAGTCCTCAGTTTTTGTCAGCATTCAAGAGTCTCTCATGGTTTGCCTCTCTCCCTTTCCCCCACCATTTCCGCCCTTCTTCTCCCCCTTGTTCCTCCGTCAAGTTCCTCCTAATCCTCCTATACGTGCAAACATATGCTATTTGTCCTTCTCTGCCTGACTTATTTCGCTCAGCATAACACCCTCAAGGTCCATCCATGTTGCTACACATGGCCAGATTTCATTGTTTCTCATTGCCATGTAGTATTCCATGGTATAGATAAACCACATCTTCTTGATCCATTCATCTGTTGATGGACACTTAGGCTCTTTCCATGTTTTAGCTATTGTGGAGAGTGCTGCTATGAACATTGGGGTACATGTGCTCCTATGCATCAGCATTTCTGTATCCCTTGGGTAAATTCCTAGCAGTGCTATTGCTGGGTCATAGGGGAGTTCTATTGTTAGTTCAAGAGGAACATTTTTAATAAGCTATTAGTATCCTAAGATGCTAGTATTCGAAGAAATCTGAGGATAAACAAAAGTCCTACATTGTACAGTAAGTTGTAAACATAACCTACAGAACTGCTTACTTTAAGAAGTAGCACAGGATGACTAATTATATTAAATAACACTTAAGATGTTCTGTTTAATTAGTATTCATCAAATTACAGTTCCACATGTCACTGGTATTCTTCAGGTTGAATCAAGGGATTCTGCCACCAAAATCAATCCATAGCAGGCATTTCTTAATTTGCAAACACAATTTTAGTTCGTGGGGAAAATTTTCTCCATTTCAGGTTTTCACTCACAGATTCTTCTTAAATCCTTTAGTGACTGCAGCAAGAATTAAGACTATTGCCAGAGTATCTCTATTGCCTATTAATGATCCCCTATGAATCTGTTATTCACCAGTTAACATTAGTGCTTCTGAAATCTGGATAGCATATCACCTGGAAGTCAGAATGCTCTCTGTGGACAGTATAAAATATTGCTATAAGTGTATTCCAATTTATTTAAGCATTTGCGTCTATTACCTCAATATGCACTGAGCACCATGTAAATAGAAAGGGATACTAACACATACAAAAGTTCTGTCCAGCAAATTTTTCATCTCTCAACTCATTCCAACCATGTTCTCTCATGTGATCTATTCTCCCTGCTACCTATCCTATTCACACCTTGCTCTCTAGATTAAATGCTGATGTGAATTGTGTTCTTCTTGGCTTCACACTTTGGCTTCTGTTCAGATTTCTCTGCCTCCAAGACTGCCTCAGGTTGCAATTGCCCTGTCTTGCATCCCCACTACTTTGTTTTGTGGGCAACTGGTTCTTATAAGCAGGATTGAGACAGTATATTTCAGACCATCATATGACTATGGGGTATTTTTCTAGCAGTTTAAAGTGCAGACACAAGTATGTGACCACAAATGAGTAAAAGCCAGCCATTGGTGACACCTGATGCACTTGTCCTAGGTGTTCTTTTGCAGTGGATTAATTTGTTTTCCTGAGGCTGCAGTCGCTAAAGGATTTAACTTGAATTTAAATAAAAATTTGAAATAGAACAAAACAAAAATTAAAAAGTAAATTTAAAGAAATAATTTGTTTTGTTCTAAAATTGTTTTAATATGATTGAGATTGTTTAGAAATGTAGACAATTCTCTTTATCAGGTTTTCCTTCTAGGATTTGATTTCCTATCATATGACATATTTTGTAAATCAAAAAGCAATCTTTATTACAACAATAAACTCACTCTCTAATAAAAAAGAAAAATAAAATGCTATGAAAAGCATAAGGAAGAAAAAAGATATTTACAGTACTGTACTATATTGGGGGAAAAAATCCACATATAAGTGTACCCATGCAGTTTAAGCCCATGTTGTTCAAGAGTCAACTGTAGATGAATATTTTCAGCATCACAGAAATGAAGAGTTTGCTATACCACCCAGGGACTAGTAAATAGCAGAGTCAGAATTATAACCCAAGTCTTCTAATTCCATGTTCTGGGCTTTTTCCACCTGGTCCATTCAGTGTAAAATGAAAAACTTGGGAATACTCCATGAAATACAGTGATTAACAGCAAAAGCCTTTGTGTGAATTGACCTCTGCAGCGATCCCAGGGCTACACTGTACATTGTATTTGAAGAGAGAGTCACCATGTTTCAGCTGAGTTCCAGAGAGGATACTGCCATTGGGCACTTTACCAAGTTGACCTATGCTTATAATCCTTTAAGTGTCAGTAACCTTCTTCCCTGATATGGACTAAATTATATTCCCCCAAATTTATACATTGAAGCCCTAACCTCCAGTGTTATTGTATTTAGAGTAGGAAAATAATTCAGGTTAAATAAGGTCATGAGCTTAGGGCCCTGATAGGATTAGTACCCTTATAGGAAGAGACATCAAGGAGCTCAGTCTTTCTCTCCACCATGTCAGGACATACTGGCTACAACCAAGAAGAAGCCAAATCAGCCAACACCTTGATCTTGGACTTCACACTCTACAGATCTGTGAAAAATAAATTTCTGTTGTTTAAATCCACGAAATCTGTAGATATTATGGCAGCCTGCACAGATTAAAACATCCAATTTAGGTTTCTTCTTATCTTGGAAAAATTTTTAAATATTTTGGACTTTTTGGAATTGAAGTTCCAACAGTTGTGTATGTGAGACAGGTCGATTATAACTATTTCTTTCTGAGGTGATACATTTAAATTAATAGAATCCGGGGCGTCTGGGTGGCTCAGTCAGTTAAGCATCCGACTTTGGCTCAGGTCAGATCTCATGGTTCGTGGGTTGGAGCCCAGCGTCAGGTTCTGTGCTGACAGCTCAGAGCCTGGAGCCTGTTTCGGATTCTGTGTCTCCCTCTCTCTGTGCTCCTCCCCCCACTCATGCTCTGTCTGTCTCTGTCTCAAAAATAAATAAACTATAAAAAATTTCAACTTAATAGAATCGACCCATAGTAGGCATTGAGAGGTTGCCCTGGATTTGGGCAGAAGGAACTGAGTAGTTTTATTAAATGACGTGGTGTGGGGTAATACTTTTTTTCTTTTCTTTTGTTTCTTTTCTTTTTTCTTTCCTTTTCCTTCCTTCTCCTTCCTTCCTTCCTTTCTTCCTTCCTCCCTTTCTTTCTTTCTTTCTTTCTTTCTTTCTTTCTTTCTTTCTTTCTTTCTTTCTTTCTANGGAATTTGTACTAACTGCTTGGTGGATTGGCTTACAGCTTTGTATAAGAATTGCTAATTTTTTAATGTTTATTTATTTATTTTTGAGAGAGAGAGAGAGCATGAGTGCAAGAGCACACATGCATGGGAGTGGGAGAGGGGCAGAAACAGAGAGGGAGAGAATCCCAAGCAGGCTCCACACTGTCAGTGCAGAGCCTGACACAGGGCTTCATTCTATGGAGCATGAGATCATGACCTGAGCCGACACCAAGAATCAGATGCTCAACTGACAGCCGCCCAGGCATCTTGATCTGGCTCTTAATATGCTTCTTACTCAAAGGTGTTAAATATGTTATATACATTCTACTTATTTATTATATATCATTATACATCACTCATTTGTAATTTTGGTTTTTAATCCTGAGCACAAGTATTATTTTGAACTTAAGTAAAAAATAACAATTTCGGAGAGAGGCAAGATGGCAGAGAAGTAGGGACCTCCATACATTTCACTCGCCCCCATCTCTCAAATAGAGAAGGCCTGAAGCCATAGGAACACTTACAGAACCCAGGAGGTTGAGAGGAAAAGGAGAGAGTCTGCTGAGAAAAACTTATAGTGTGATTGCGAACTGGGGAAGACAAAAATGGGCGGGGACTGGAGACATGGAGGGAGGGGAAGGAGTCCCCTTTGTGGGGAACCGCAGTGAGTCTAGGGGAAAAGAAAGAGTGGCCAAAACTGCTCAAGACACTATCCTTGTCGCTGGAGAAGAGAAAAACCTTGGTTTGGGACACAGAGGGATCTGGTTTTCTGCTGTCCAGCTGACCCTAGGTGGGACGCACTGGTCCCAGGTGACCCCAGGAGCAACTTCTCCTCACTTGCTAGCTCGACCTGGCACGTTTGTGCTTCTGGCTCTGCTCTATCCCCAGGGGGGAGCTTGGAGGGACTTGCCTGCGAGTTTATATTTAAGGTGATATCAATGGGGCACGCAGACTGAGATCTGGAAACGAGGTCTGGCTTGGGATATAGAGCACAGCCCATCTTGGCTACGCCCATGGCACAGAGAGATCAGACCCAAAAGAGTGAGTTGCAATGTTTGGTTCGAGAAGGGACTGGGGCGCCACCATTTTTCTCCTCACAACCACCAAGACAGGAACTCAGGGAGTGGCTGGTGGGTCGCAGTGGAGGCTAAGACCCCCCTACACCAAACCATGCTCATCCCCACNTTTTTTACCGGAGCCTGGGGCAAGCCCAACATGGATGCACTGCCTTGATTAATTCTGGTCACTGGCTTGCTTAAACAGTCACATTTAATCCATTCTCTGGATGTATATTCTACACCTCCACTGCTACCTTTATATCTCTCTCTCTCTGGAATATATCTGGAATAGTCAGAGTATATAGTTTCTCTGAGTAGCATTATCTTCATTTCTTTCACCTCACCTCTAACCATATTCCCCTTTTTCTGTCTCTGAATAAGCCTCTTAGTCTCTCTGCCTGGTCATTTCATTTCTAATTTTCCTTCCTCCCTGCCCTGTCATTTCTCTCGTTGTATATGATCCTCCATCAGCACTGCACACACCCGGCTGGGAATACTGGTTCTATGCTTTTACACTGTCCTTTGTCTATTAGGTTTTCTCTTTTCTCTTTTCTTCTTTTTTTATTTTTAATGTATTTTTATTTTTATTATTTGTCTTCCCTCCTTCCTCTTTTTTCTGTCCCTTCCTTTTTTTCTTTCTCTTTTTCCCTTTTGGTTTGCATGTTTGTTGGATTTGTCTGTGCATTTGTGTGCCTTTGTTCCCTGTATGTTTGTCTGTCTGTTATCTTTGCCAGGGCTACATCAAGAAACAAGCCAAAGTACACCTGGTAGAGTCCCTAATACAACTGCAAGTAGGGAAATAAAATAACCAAAGTCTCAACAAGAGAGACAAAGAGACACCATTCAAAGAACACTTCCTGAACAGACAGGCTCTGGACAGCCAAGGAGCCTTCTTTAATACAGCAGTACTCACAGGTGCAGAGTGCATAAAAAGCTTTTAAAACTAACAAAAGACAGAAAGCTAACCAAAATGATGAAATGGAAGAACTCTCCTCTAAAGAAATTCCAGGAAGAAATGACAGATAAAAAACTGTTCAAAACAGATATAAGCAACATAACTGAACAAGAATTTAGAACAATAGTCATAACATTAATCGCTGGGCTTGAAAAAGGCATGGAAGACATCAGAGAAACTATTGCTACAAAGACTATGGAGCTTAAAAATAGTTATGATGAATGAAAAAATGCGATAAATGAGATGCATAATAAAATGGAGGCATACAATGCACGGATTGAAGAGGAAGAAAGGAGAATAAGTGATTTAGAAGACACAATTATAGAAAAAAAGAAAGCTGAGAAAAAGAGAGATTAAACTGATCCAGGAACACGAAGGAGAGTTTGAGAGCTCAGTGATACAATCNAAGTCTTCCCAAATAAACAAAAATGGAAAGAATTCGTCACCACTAAACCAGCCCTAAAACAAATCCTGAGGGGGACTCTCTGAGGGAAATGTTCCAAGGAACGCAAGGTACCAGAGACACCACCACAAGCATGAATCCTACAAAGGACACAATGACTCTAAACCCATATTTTTCAATAATAACACTGAGTTTAAATAGGCTAAATGCCCCAATCAAAAGACATAGGGTAGCAGAATGGATTAAAAAAAATCCATCTATTTGCTGTCTATAAGAAACTCATTTTAGATCTTTGTACATCTTCAGATTGAAAGTAAGGGGATGGAGAAATAATATCATGCTACTGGAAGACAAAAGAAAGCTGGAGTAACTGTACTTATACCAGACAAACTGGACTTTAAGGTAAAGGCAGTAACAAGGGATGAAGAAGGGCATTATATAATAATTACAGGGTCTATCTATCAGGAAGAGCTAACAATTATAAATGTCTACGTACTGAATACGGGAGCACCTAAATACATAAAACAATCACAAACAGAAACAATCTTATCGATAAGAATGTGTTAATAGCAGGGGACTTTAATACTCTGCTTACAGCCTTGGATAGATCATTAAACACAAAATCACTAAATAAACAATGGACTTGAATGACACATTGGACCAGATGGATTTGATAGATGCATTTAGAACTCTACATCCTGAGGCCATGTAATTCACTTTCTTCTCAAGTGCGCATGGCACATTCTTCAAGATAGATCACATACTGGGACAGAAAGGAGCCCTCAATAAATATAAAAGAATTCAGTTCATACCATGCACACTTTCACATGTGCTATGAAACTTTAAACACTATGAAATGCTATGAAACTTTAAATCAATCACAGGAAGAAGTCTGGAAAACCTCCAAAAACATGGAGGTTAAAGAACACCCTACCAAAGAACAAATGGGCCAATCAGGTAATTAGAGAAGAAATTTTTAAAAATATGGAAACTAATTAAAATGAAAATACACCAATCCAAACTCTATGGGATCGGGCGAAAGCTATCCTAAGAGGAAAGTACATTGCACTCCAGATCTATTTCAAGAAATTAGAAAAAGCCCAAGTACAGATCTAACAGCACACCTAAAGGAACTAGAAGGAGAGCAACAAGAGCACCCCAAACCCAGTAAGAGAAGAGAAATAATAAAAATCAGGGCAGAAATAAACAATATAGAAACCAAAACAAACAAACAAACAGTTGAATAGANTTAACCAAAGATATAAGAGATATGTATGATGAAAAGTATGGAAAACTTATGAAGGAAATTAAAGAAGACACAAAGAAATGCAAAAACTTTCCATGCTCATGTAATAGAAAAATAAATATTGTTAAAATGTCATTACTACCGAAAGCAATCTACACATTCAATGCAATCCCAACCAAAATGGCAGCATCATTATTCTCAA
>NW_027530115.1:34055-35125 GCF_008692635.1 Crocuta crocuta
TCTACTACAAAGCTGTCATCATCAAGACAGTATGGTATTGGCACAAAAATAGACACGTAGACCAACGGAATAGAATAGAGAACTCAGAATTAGATCCAAAAATGTAAGGCCAACTACTCTTTGACAAAGTGGGAAAGGGTATCAGTGGAAAAAAGATAGCCTCTTTAACAGATGCTGCTGCGAGAACTGGACAGCAACCTGCAGAAGAATGAAACTAGATTATTTTCTTACACCATACACAAGAATAAATTCAAAATGGATAAAGGACCTGAACGTGAGACAGGAAACCATCAAAACCCTAGAGGAGAAAGCAGGAAACAACCTCCTTGACCTCCACCGCAGCAATTTATTACTTGACACATCTCCAAAGGCCAGGGAATCAAGAGCAAAAATGAACTATTGGGACCTCATCAAGATAAAAAGCTTCTGCACGGCAAAGGAAACAATCCATAAAACTAATAAACAACCAATGGAATGGGAAAAGATAGTTGGAAATGACACATCAGAGAAAGGACTAGTATCCAAAATCTATAAGGAACTCACCAAACTCCACACCCGAAAAACAAACAATCCAGTGAAGNATTATATGTCACTTTATCAGATGTGCAGGTTGGTGTAACCATTACTGCAATCAAGACAGAGAATTATTCTCATACCATGAAGGTCTTCCATGTTTTACTCCTTTCTGCTCATCCTCCTTCCGCATTTCTCCATCTTCCCCTAACCATCCCTAACACCTACACCCACTAATTTGTTTTATCATTTTAAGAATGCTATTCAAATAGAATCATACAAGAAGTGACCTTTTGAGATTCACTTTTTAAATTCAATGTATGTACTTGAGAACCATCAAGTTGTTGCATGTGTCAACAGTTCTTTTTATTTTTTTTATTTGCTTTGTATGGTTCATCTTTTTATCCCGTGGTATGGATATATCACTGTTTATTTAACCATTCACCCATTGAAGGTCATTTTGGTTATTTTGGGTTTTGGCTATTACAAATAAAGTTGGTATCAACAATCATAGATGGGTTTTGTGTGGATATATGTTTTCTTTTGTCTGGGATTAA
>NW_027530115.1:35518-38694 GCF_008692635.1 Crocuta crocuta
ATCCTTGCCAGTATTTGGTATTGTTAGTATTTTTTAGTTTAGTTGTTTTGATGGTGTGCATCTCATTGTAGTCATATCTCATATTGCATTTCCCTGATGGCTAGTGATGTGGAAAATTTTGTCATGTGCTCATTTGCTATCTATACATCATCTTATGGGAAATGTTTCCTTATATTATTTTGCCCATTTTCTATTTTTCTTTTTATAATATAATTTATTGTCAAGTTAGCTAACATACAGTGTATACAGTGTGCTCTTGGATTTGGGAGTAGATTTCCATGATTCATCACTTACAGAAAACACCCAGTGCTCATCCCAACATGTGCCCTCTTCAATGCCCATCACCCATTTTCCCCTCCTCCCCACCCCTCCATCAACCCTCAGTTTCTTCTCTGTATTTAAGAGTCTCTTATGGTTTGCCTCCCTCTCTGAAACTATTTTTTTTTTACCTTTCCCTTCCCCCATGGTCTTCTGTTAAGTTTCTCAAGTTCCACATATGAGTGAAAACATATGATTTCTGTCTTTCTCTGACTGACTTATTTCACTTGGCATAAAACCCTCCAGTTCCATCCAGATTGTTGCAAATGGAAAGATTTCATTCTTTCTCATNATAGCACTGCTATAAACATTGAGGTTCATGTGCCCCTATGAATCAGCACTCTGTATCCTTTGGGTAAATTCCTAGTAGTGCTATTGCTAGGTTATAGGATAATTCAATTTCTAGTTTTTTCAGCAACCTACACACTGTTTTCCAAAGTCGCTGCACCAGTTTACCTTTCCCCCAACAGTACAAGAGTGTTCCCATTTCTCCACATCCTTGCCAACATCTTTCGTTTTCTGAGTTAATTTTAGCAACTCTGACCATGAGGTGGTATCTCAATGTGGTTTTGATTTGTATTTCTCTGATGATGAGTGATGTTGAGCATCTTTTCATGTGACTGTTGGCCATCTGGATGTCTTCTTTGGAAAAGTATCTATTCATGTCTTCTGCCCATTTCCCCAGTGTAATAATGTTCTTGAGGGGATGGGTAAGGCAGAATATAACAGTCAGCAGCTTTCCCTGTTAGTGGATAGTAAGGTCAAGATAGAAGAAGGACACCAGCTATCTATAAAAATTTGAAAACTCGTCCCACAAGTGAGTACAATAGAGCTAAACTTCTGAAAGACTATGAAAAAGGCAACTTCTTTGGCCTATTTCTACTTTTCCTTTTCATTTCCTTTCCACATTTATTTCTACTGCCTGTACCAAGCACACAACCTACGGGGCAATGACACAGGGCCTTTTTCTCACTTAGCTGTCTAATATCCATAAAGGTGTTAGCTGATTAAAAGGCTTAAAGTATTACTGCTTACAGGAAATACCTTGCCATTTAAAATTCTTAGAAATCGAAAAGACTTCCGAAGTAGATCCATAGTAATGATTTTTTAATGATGGAGTTTTGAGGATGTTATTTTTGTTTTGGGGAGAAAAAAGTGGTCAAATACTTGCATTGAATATTCGTTAGGGTGGCCTAACATGCTTTGTGATCAGGGAGTACACACACATGTCCCTATGTAGAAGAATTCTGCTTCTTGCATACAGATTATAGTGATGCTTCCACAGTGATTCTAAACTCCAGAGACAGAGGCAGTAGTGTGCTACAGAAGGTTCATACAGCCCTGCAAGTCTTGGATTTGGCAAAAGATTGTTGTACAGGCAACAGCAGGAAAAATAGATAAATGAGACCTTGTCAAAGTTGAAAAATTTTCTATGCTTCACAAGATGCTACCGGGAAAATGAAAAGATAACCTATAGAATGGGAGAAAATGTTTGCAAATCATATCTGGTAAGGGGTTTATAGCTAGGAGATGTAGAACTCTTGTAACTCAATAATAAAAAGACAAATAACCCAATTAAAAGTATGCAAAGGATTGAAATAGATATTTCTACAAAGAAAATAAACAAATGGCCAATAAGCACGTGAATAGATGCTCATCATTAATGTCAGGCAAATGTAAATCAAAACAATGAGATATCACTTCACATTCACTATGATGGCTATAATTTTAAAAAGTCAGATAATAACAAGTGTTGATGAGGATGTGGAAAAATCAGAACCTTCATGCACTGCTACTGGGAATGTAAAATGGAGCAACCACTTTGGAACAGTTTGACAGTTTGTGAAATGGTTAAAAATAAAGTTACCATATGATCCAACAATTTCACTTCTAGGTATATATCCAAGAGAAATGAAAACATATGTTCATACAAAACTTACACATAAATGTTTATAGCAACATTATTCCTCATAGATAAAAGGTGGAAACCACCTACATGTCGATCAACTGATGAGTGGATAAGCAAAATATGATTATATCCATACTATAAAATATTTGGCCATGAAAGGAATGAAGTCTGATATATGCAGCAACATTGATGAACCTTGAAAACATCATGCTAATTGAAAGAACTCAGTCAAAAAAGACCACATAATATATAAGTCCATTTTTATGAAACATTGAGAATAGGAAAATATATAGAGCCAGAAAGTAAATTAGTGGTTGCTGAGAGGTGGGGAACTTGGCAAAAGTGTTTGTGTTTGCTTTTAAAGATGAAGATCATGTTCTAAAATATACGATAGTGATGGTTGCACATATATGTTAATATACTAAAAAACAATGAATTTTATGCTTTTTTTGAATTGTATACTTTAAGTGGGTAATTTATATGCACACCATAGATGAATTATCAATCAATAAAGCTGTTTTAAAATATCAGTTAAATAGAGACTTTGAAGACATAAAAAAAATTGAATTTCTAGATATGAGAAGTACAATATCGGAGATAAGTAGTACCCTGCTTGGGATTAATGGTAAAGAAAAAGAGATTATATGATGAGGAAGAAAACATTAGTTAACCTTAATACACAGCAATAAAACCATGTAAAGTGAAGCACAGACAAATAAAAGAAAACAAAACAGAATATTAGTGAGCTACGGGACAACTTTATCATATGTGTAATTGGAGCTCCCACAGGAGAAGAAAGAGGAGATGGAAAAGAATGTATTTGAAAAATAAATAACTAAAATAGTTTTCAAATTTGATGAAGTATATACCCAAGAACCTCAAGTACAAGAAACATGAAGGGAACTATTTCAAGAAACTCTTAAATTGCTCAAAATTGTTGATAAAAGAA
>NW_027530115.1:38815-40519 GCF_008692635.1 Crocuta crocuta
AGTTATCAGAGAATACAAACATCTTAAATTCAGAGGAACAAAGATAAGATTGACAGCGGATTTCTCCTCCAAAACAACACAAGCTAAAGGCAAAAAGGGAAACATCTTTAAAGTGGTGATGGAAAAAAAAAGGCAAATCCTTCACCCAGAGGAAAGNAAGATAGAAATATGTATCGATACAAAGAAATGATAAGCACTAAAAATGGAAGTTAAATGGGTAAGTATACAAGATACTTTTTCTTATTTAAGTCTTCTTCAATACAACAGACTATTTTAGTGATAATTTTAGGCAGTGTATTGTGGAGTTTATAACATATAAAAGTAAAGCCTTTGACAACAATAGCACAAATGCTGGGATTGGAAAAAAATGGGGGTATACTATTGTAACTTTCCTATCTGGCATGATTTCTACCCCTAAGGCAGATGCTTCTCTGCTGTGGAGTTTAGAAAAACAAAACCAACCCACATCCAGACACAGTGGAAACTCCTTTGCCATTTTGCTTCTAGCCAGAGAATAAAAACTTGCTAATCTTTGTGTAAATAAGGTGCTATCTGCCTGTCAGTCAGTTGGTGACAAAAAAAAAAATGGTTTGTTGTCCTTAGTTCTGTTGATTGAAGCATTTTACATAGCAATGCAGTTTCATGGTGATGGTAGCTCATACTCTATAATTTTTTATCTGTTTGGCCCTCTCTTGCTCCATATTTCATTACCTAGCATAGCATCTAGCACATAGCAATAGTAGCTTGGCGAAATGTTGTTGAGTGGATGACTAAATGAATACAAAAATAGACTTTGGGAAAGTTATTAACCTTTCTGAGCGCTTGTTTCCTATTATGGAAAGTAGCATTAATAATCTTATTGTGATAATACATATGTAAAGTACCTAGCACATTGCTTGGCACATAGCAGACAATCAGTAAACGTCCATTTTTTCATTTCTCCTTCTCTTTGTTTCATCCTGACTACCTACCTGGATGCTTGTCCTGAATCCGTTTTCCATAATGACCCTTGTTTTAATACATGAAGTGATAAAACAAATTACCAACTGTCTGTTGATGGCCAACATTACCTTAATTTAACTCTCAAGGTAGGTTCAGATGGATGTAAAACCCTTCAAGATCTAAAGCTGTAAAGTCTGAAAGGAACGTTTTTCAGACCACTATGATCAAAGGTAGAGGAAATATTTATGAGCTCTGAAGCTCTTTAGCACACAAGGCCATGGGTTGGAGGGCTCTTGGGCTTACCAGCTCTGGGAAGTATGAATGCTCAGAATTTTCATACTCTTCAATTCAGTGCTCCAACCTCATATTCGATCAACTAAGGCTTCCATAAATGAGCCTAGATAGCCAAATTTTGAGAAACTCATCTACCTCTTATCTAAGATGTGGATTCTAGTTCCAGCTATGCTAAAACATACCTGGGCCAATCCTGTAACTTCTCTGAGAATCAATTCTCTCTCCATAAAGAAAATGTGGTGCTTTCATACAATGGAATATTGAATTGCAGTTAGAAGGAGTGGTTTATATCTCAAAACAAGGCTCAGTGAAGAAAACCAGATACATACTATATGATAACATTTAAACAAAACACAAAAATAACAACACTTTTATATGTATGTAGAAGTATTGAATATGATCTAAAAAGAAAATCAGCAAACTAATAATATTTCTTGCACCTGAGGAGAATGTAAGGGCACAAGGAGT
>NW_027530115.1:40622-46723 GCF_008692635.1 Crocuta crocuta
GAAGGACATCAGCTTTATCTTTAATGTTCTGTCTTAAATTAAAAATAAATTTTTCTCTAATATTCTATATTTAAAAAATAAAATTTAAAATATTCTAAAATAAAATTTCTAAAATATTCTAAAATATTCTTAAAATAAATTTCTAAATATTCCATTTTAAAAAATGGAAAGCATTAAATTATATAGTCTCTAAGGTCCNCTTTGGCTAAATTCTCCCCTGAGAGATCAGAGCAGATCACCTTTAAGAACTGTTCCAACACTGAATGTCTATGAAAACAAGAGAAGATGGACTCAGCTCTCTTATATGATTCATTGCTTTCTGGGCTCTTGCCTGAACTATGTCCTGACTTCAATGTATGAGGTGAGGGTCAGAAGGGCTTGGCTACCAAATGTCTTACTAAAGAGAGGTAGAATTATCTTGGATGTTTGCCACCAAGGAATACTTCTATCCTTTGTTAGGAATTTCTTTCCCTTGCTTACTTTTTCTTTTATGTTAACTGCTGCTGCTAATAGAAACTGCTCTAAGCAAAAATTGCTTTATATTTGATGAGTAGACAAGGGCTTGTCTGAAATGAAAAAACCCAGACATCTGATTGCTACTTATTGTGGTAAAAAAACGGAAGAAATAATTGGCGACTCTCTCACCCCCACCAGTTGTCTGTCTCTTTCCACTTTCCTTTCTTGTGTTTCTGTCCTTTCTAGGACAGTAATCCAGGCCTGTTAGATACCTTCATCCCTGAACATTGGGATGAACATTCTTTCCCTCTATACTCACTGCATTTGCTACACTTATTCCTACTACTAACGCAGTAGTTATCACAGTGGTGAGATGCATTTGGAATACTCTTCCCTTTTCCTCTGGACTTATGACCAGCTCCAATTCACAAAGCCTCCCCTGACCACCTCATTGCACAGTGACCTCTCTTCTCTGTACTCCTATGACATATCAGCTGTACCATATAGATTAATCCTTATACTGCTTTGAATTCTCTCACCATTTAAATGATGTCATCTTTCCATGTCATCCCATTTCATAAAGACTGGGCATTGGATTGGAGAGGATGACAGTGGCCAAGGGTAGTGGTCTATTAGGGCCCAAATGTTAATTTGATCCTTTTTCTCATTCCAAGGGTTTTTTTTTTCTCCCCATTTAGAGTGAAAATGGTAGGTTAATGTGCGGGTGGAGAACACACCTGAGCAAACCAGCAAAGTTGATAGATCTATCAATTTGATAAGGAAAAAACCTTTAGGGCTCCTATGCATTATTTTCTAAGAACTAAGCAGCAATCTATCACTTCTAGGTCCATTTATCAAATAAATATTTTGGGTAGGTTTTATTAAAGAATGAATTTTGCTGCTTACTGGCTCTGCTACCTTTGTCATAGCCTGAGAAACTGTCTACTGGGTAAACTAGGGATTTTTCAAAAGCTTATAAATACCAAACCCATTTTTCCTAATATACAGAAGCCCAAAATGATCCCTAGGGTTTCGTTCTATCTGATAAATAATCTCCATCTTTTGTTTCTAAAAAGAAGAAATCAATCAGCCCAGCTAACTTCTTAGATTAGCTTTCTAACTCAGTGAGAATTTATCATCATTCTTCTTATTGTAGTTAGTTTGGATGTCAGCCTGAAGCTGAAGTTCAGCACTGAGAATTCTAAGTAAACTATGACACTAATCAAATGAACCCAGTTATTAGGGACAAAGTTGATATGATCATTGACAAGCAGAATCTCTGCTAAGTTATTCAAAAAATAATTTGTGCTTGGAGACAGGGTCGGGGGAAGTGAGAGGTGGAATGAGGGTTTACAAAAAAGCACAAAAGCTTTTGGTTTGATGGATATGCTCATTATCTTGATTGTGGTGATGGTTTCATATGTGTATTCATATGTCAAAACTAATAAAGTTATGCACTTTAAATATGTGGACCTTATTGTATGTATTTCAATTATACCTCAATAAGGCTTTTAAAAATAATTTGAAGATATCCATTTTGATATTTTGCACTCCTTCACTGAGACAAATTCTTTTTTTTTACAATTAATTTATTGTCAAATTAGTTTCCACATAACACCCAGTGCTCAAACCCACAAGTGTCCTCCTCCATGCCCATCCCTCCTCCCCCCCACATCCATCAGTCCTCAGTTTTTGTCAGCATTCAAGAGTCTCTCATGGTTTGCCTCTCTCCCTTTCCCCCACCATTTCCCCCCTTCTTCTCCCCCTTGTTCCTCAGTTAAGTTCCTCCTAATCCTCCTATACGTGCAAACATATGATATTTGTCACTGAGACAAATTCTTAAAGCTCATAATTTCCAGCTTAACCCCAGTGGTTAAGGAAATGAGTTTTGGAGTTGGCTCTGTCATTTACTAGATTAGTGACTTTGGGAAGTTTTGTTTTGTTATGGTTTGTTTGTTTGTTTGTTTTGACCTCTCTGAGTCTCAGTTTCCCATCTGAAAAATAAGATTGTAATGAGAGTACCTAGTTCACCCTTTCAGGGTTAAATGAGAGAATATATGGAATGTTCTTAGCACAGTATAGAGCACTAATTAAGACTAAAGAAATGGAAGCTATTATTTTACCTGCAAATGTGATATTAACCTTGTCTTGTCTGAAAGCATGCAGAATCCCCAGCAAATTCCTAAAGCAGTTTGTTGATTTCAGTCAATCAGCTACCTTTATCAGATACTCACCTGTGGAGAGATCCCCATAACTGAAACTGCTGGAAAGTAAAAATATATGAAACTCAGAGCCCCTGACCTCAGTGAGCTGATTGAATGAATGGGAGAGATGGGACACACATATGAGTGGGATTGTACCAAAGCATGTATGGAAATATATGGAGAAGTCCCGATTTAAGTAGTGGAAGCAATACGAGTAATAGTGAGTGGATGATCTAGCAGGGCTCACTGGGGAACAGTGGCAGTTGATAGTTAAATAGATTAGGGTTTGAGTCCCATCCCCACCATTTATTAACTGGGAGAGCCTGGGTAAGTCACTGAGCCTTTCTGAACCTTAGTTTCTTACATAGAGATACTAGTATCTTCTTTCTAATGTTTTTGTGAAAATTAGATGAGGTAATGCAGTTTTAGCATTGGCACAGAGACTACAACATAGTAAACATTCAACAAAAATGAGAGAAATTTCTAGAATTATATCTACAAATTTCAGGGTTCTTTCCACTTTTGTTCCCACATGTTTATTTCTACTATGTTGATGGGAGATTTCCACAGAAGAATCCAAGGGCAATTTCACTGACCAAAATCTCCTGATTTGCCTGGCAGTATGTCAGGTTCTCAGCAAGCCTGATCACTTCTGCCCTTCTGAATTCCATTTAGCCATTCTAGTGGATAATTAGAGTTAACACTTACATGGTCTGATGACACAACATTTTGTGTCAAACAATATGGGACATTTTAGGGAGATGACACACTGGCCCAAATCTTTTTGTGCATAGGTATATTATTCATCAGCTTAGACTGCCATAAAAAGATACCATAGGCAACAGGAATTTGTCTCTCATGTTAACGGAGACTAGAAGTCTAGTTGCTTGCTGATTCCATTCCTGGTTTGCACACAGCCTCTTTCTTACTGTGTCCTCATATGGTGGAGAGAGAGAAAGACAGAGAGACACAGAAACACACACACACACACAGTGGAAGAGCGAGAGAGTGGGAGTGCGAGAGAGCAGGAGGGAAAGGAAAAAGGGGAGGGGGGAGGGAGAGAGATTGAGAGAGAGAGAGAGAGAGAGAGAGAGAGAGAGAGAGAGTGCTCTGATGTCTCTTCTTATAAGGGCACTATTCCCATCATGAGGGCTCTACCATCAAGAGCTCATCCAACCCTAATTATGTCCCCAAAGGTCTCATCTTCAAATACCATAACATTGGGGGTTAGAGTTTCAATATATGAATTGGGGGGCACACAATTCAGTCCAGAGCCTACTAATTTCTGTTAATAATTAAGTAAATGGCAAGTACATTCTTGTATTGTTTTACACCAAACTACTTGGAGTCATCTAGCAGTTAGGATCCTAGTTTGCACCCAGGTGGTCCAGCTTTGACTCTTGGTGTGGGTATTCCAGCCTGGTAAAGAGGCAGAGGGGTGTAGAAGTTTGAACTCAGACTCTTGAACAGAACTTCCTGATTTTGAAACAAAGCTGTGCTCCTTACGAACTGTGAGGCTGCAAAAAATTAATCACTCTGTGAGGCCAATCATCTGCAAAGTGGAAAAAAACCATGCGTATATACACACATACCTTAACTGGGTTGTGGTGATGTTTAAAGAAGTTAAGAAAGCAAAGAGTTTAGAACATAGGAAGTGCTTAATACATGTTAGCTACTATTATCTATTAAAAACAAGGTCTATGAGGGTAGGGATTTTTGTTTGCTATGTCCCAAGCAGACAGAACAGTACCTGGTACATATAGAAGATGCTCAGTAAATATTTGTTGAAGAAATGAATGAATCTTTAGTTCCTCTCTTTCTTTCACACATCATATTCGATCCATCAGTTCCACTTTCAAAATATATCTAGAATTGACCACTTTCCCCTATTTTCTCTGGTACCATCTGGTCAATAGTCTCTATCTCCTTTTACCGAAATGATTACAACTTCATCCTAACTGAACTTGGTCTTTCATTCCTTCACTGCCACTGCACCCCCGATCCCTACCCAGCCCCAAACCTGCCTCCCCTCTCCTTGCCCAGAATCATTTCTTAAAATCACACACAAAGTGATTGATCTTTTTTTTCTTGATCCTTTCTTAAAAAAGTTTTTATTTAAATTCCTGTTAGTTCACATACAGTGTAATATTTGTTTCAGGTGTACAATATAGTGATTCAACACTTCCATACAAATGACTGATCCCTTTTAAACCCATCTTAGATCACATTGCTCCTCTGCTCAAATCCTCCTGTGACCCCCACAGCTCATTCACAGGTAGGGTGAAATTTTTACCTGATCTGCTCTTAGTTACCTCTTTGATCTCATCTTCTATTACTTCCCCTTTGCTTGTTGTATGTCAGTCACAATGGAATAAAACAGTATTTCTTTAATATACCATGCACACACTCCTGCCTCAGGATCCTTGCACTTCCTGTACCTTCTCCCAGGAGCACTCATTAAGAAATCAGTTGCATTTTTATACACCAACAATGAAGCAACAGAAAGAGAAATCAAGAAACTGCTCCCATTCACAATTGCACAAAAAACCATAAAATACCTCGGAATAAACCTAACCAAGGATACAAGAGATCTGTATGATGAAAACTATAGAAAACTTATGAAGGAAATTGAAGAAGACACAAAGAAATGGAAAAACATTCCATGCTCATGGATAGGAAGAATAAATATAGTTAAGATGTCATTACTACCTAAAGCACTCTACACATTCAATGCAATCCCAATCAAAATTGCACCAGCATACTTCTCAAAACTAGAACAAACTATCCAAAAATTTGTATGGAACCATTAAAGAAAAAAAATTTTAATGTTTATTTATATTTGAAAGATAAAGAGAAACAGAGTGTGAGCAAGGAAAGGACAGAGAGAGAGGGAGGCACAGAATCCGAAGCAGGCTCTGGATCTGGCTCTCAACACAGAGCCCGATGTGGGGCTCAAACTCACAAACTGTGGAATCATGACCAGAGCTGACGTCAGACGCTTAACCTAACCGACTGAGCCACCCAAGCCCCCTCCGAGGAACACTTTTAATTTACTTTCTCACTTTCTTCAGATCTCTAAATATTGCCATTAGACAGACTGTACACAATCATCTTATATAAAGCAGTATCCCCATCTCTAGTGGTCCCTCACCACTTCAATCTGCTTTAGTTTTCTCCATAGCATTTATCACCACCTGACATATCCTTTGTTTGTTACTTATGGTCTGTCTCACCTCTGCAAAATGTTATCTCTACCAGGGAGGCGACTTTGGTGATTTTGTTCATTGCTGTATTCCCATTGTTCACTGTTGTATCCCTAGTATCTGGAATAGTACCTGGAATATCTTGATTCCTCAGTAATTATTTGTTGAATGAATGGATGGTCTTTAAAAAATAATGTCTCTCATTAGCATCTTCTTAGTCTAAGGAGCAGCTCATAGT
>NW_027530115.1:46883-47312 GCF_008692635.1 Crocuta crocuta
AAAGCCAGCTATATTTGGGTTTGACTGTTAGAGAGTGAAAAAATGAATTTTTCCTTCATAAAATAAGTTTGGTAAGCAAAATATAGGAAAACATTGAGTTCATGGGGAGAAATATTTACAAAAGCCATAGAGGATGAAAATTTGGAAGGACAATGGCCTCATTTTGTAGTATCAGTCCTCCATTCTATGGATCTGATCAAAGTGTTACCAGTCTGAGGTGATGTGTATTGAGGAAACTCTCCCTCTGGCTGCATTTAAAAATCATTCTGAAAAGTCTGTTCTTTTATTTCCATAAAATAACATATTTTCAAAGACTCAAACTATTAACAATGTCTTCTGGGAAATGTGTTATTTTTTTTTCAGGGGAACAAGGGAAGAGAAAAATAGACTTTTATTTTGATATACTTCTGTACTATTAATTTTTTAACA
>NW_027530115.1:47319-52730 GCF_008692635.1 Crocuta crocuta
ACATGGAGCAAGACTAATCTTTTTAAAATAAAAATATCTTCTATATTCTAATTTTTTTCTTTTGGGAGAAAAACCTTGGAAAATATCAATCAATGACAATTCTTCCTATTAAAAAAATTGATAACATTGTAACTTAAAAAAACTTTATAGTATACAAGTATAGGAAAATAAAAAATGTAAAAGTTCTAGACAAGATTATTGAAGCTTTAGATTATTTAAGTTTGTGAACTTGTAGGCCCACATAAAATGTTGAATTCGCAGATCTTTGCTTGGGGCTGTGAATTTATGCTCTGAAGTGGAGGGGATTTAAAAATTAGGAAGTCTCATGAAAACTATAGAAAACTTATGAAGGAAATTGAAGAAGACACAAANTAAATAATATTTTGTTCAGTATTCTCCCTGAAAAAAAAAAATAAAAATTAAGGGGGCTCTGATTTTCCCATCTGTGTTAAATCCATATAATCATATGAGTCACAATGAGCTTGGGGTTGGGGGGAGGAAGCTCTCTGCTTTTACAAAGCACATGTCCACCAGAACTCTCTCTCTGAGCCATTTTGTATGTTTTCCACACACTGGCTGACAGTCAGGAAGCAGCACTAAGGTGTCCAAATGAATGATTAAGGACAGAGCCTCCCGCTTATTTGGTTCTAGCCCAAATTGTAACCTAAGAACTGGGAAGGAGTACTTATGATTGTACAAGGCAGTCATCCAAAACTCAGATTTGGGAGTAAGGATGGGGACAGCAAGGGGGAGCTGACTTTTCTAACCTTGACTTCAGTTGCATACTACTTAGAGGTCCAGATGTCCTCAAGTAGCAGACAACCCGGTAATAACACTATAATGCAGGTGCAGCCTCCCCTCCATCCAGCAAGATTGTCAAGGTGAGCCCCTCTGTGATCTGTGACACCACATTTTCCTTTGACTGGTACCACCATTCCTTGGCTCCAGTGCCTATGAAGTATGTGTTTACTCTTCTCAGCAGCTCTTCTCCCATCACACACCTGTACATACCTCTTGCTCTTTTTCTTTCTGATTACCTAGACTATCACATTAAAAAGACAAACCACCTCCAAACCATGTAGAGCTGAAACAGTCTGTTGTCTTGATTTTCAATGCAGAGCTCACTAGAGAATTGAGGTGTAAGTGGCTCCACCATTTATAATACTATGTTCCAAGACTGTTAGACCCTTGACTGAGTGTTTTCCAAATTTTCCAAAAATTGGACAGGTATACCCTGCACATCTTGAGAGTATCAAATGAGCGAATAAACAAACATGCTTTAAACACTCTTTCATTTGTTTTACTATAATTAGGTTTGGGAGTAGGCAATCAATCAGAATGTCTATGTGTAGCATTTTGGAATCAGGAAGAAATTGGAAACATAACCATTGTGAGTCCATTCCAATAAGCGTGAATGCAAGCAGAATAACTAAAGAGAAGACTCTTTATACTCTTTCCAGTTCTTCCTCCTACTCAGAGTTTGGTGCGAGCCAGTTGGTCTAAGACCCTTGAAAGCACAGTATGTAGTTAGCCTCCCCTCTCTCTTAGGGCTTAAGTAAGACTGGGGTAATTATGTGGGCATTCGTTTCAGAGAGAGTAAGTGCCTACTACCAGCCAGGCATTGGGCTAGGTGTTGGGTACACAATGGTGAGCAAAAACAGATGTGATGCCTGCTTTCTTGGAGCTTCTGATCTCATGAGTGAGATAGACATTAATCAAATAATTACACAAATGAGTATATAATTATAAACTGAGATGAATATTCTGAAATAAAGAAACAGTTTTAAGGAAGTGTACACTATAGCAGGGAGTTAATGAAGGCTTCCACAAAGAAATAGTGCTTAAACTGAGATTTGAAGGATTAGGAGGAGTTAAGTGGCTGATCAGAAAAAAAAAATAATGTATTCCAATTAGGAATAATAGCAGGTCCAAGATGCCGTGGAGGAATAGAAACAAGGTCAGGGTGGCAAGTCCACACAGCAGGGGAGCTGTGGAAGATTAAGCTGGAGAATTCAGTGGGGGTGTTTTTCAATGGGTGTACCACATGCTTTGGAACGCAATTGTGCATGGGGGTGGGGAGTGCTAGTTTGTATTTGCAAAGTTGCAGGAAGTTTAGCCTCTCTGGTCTTTGCCCACTAAATGTCAAATTGTCCCCCTGGCATTTATGACAAGCAAGAAATCCCTAAATTTCTAAACAGTCCCAGTTAAGAACCACTGGATTTAGAGCCTTGTCCTACGAGCAAGGGGGGAAAATGGGAACAGTTTAAGCAGAAGAAGAAAGTGACCCAATTTATATTATGGAAAGATCATTTTGTAAATGTATATTACTAAGTGAAAGAAGCCAATCTGAAGAGGCTACATACTGTTTAATTCCAACTATATGACACTCTGGGAAAGGAAAAACTATGGAGACAATAAATAGATCCGTGGTTGCCAGAGGTTAGTAGGGAGGGAGGAATGCACTTGATGGAGTGTATGACATTTTGAGGAGAGGGCAGTGAAACTACTCTGTATGATAATGTAATGGTGGGTAGGTGTCATTATATATTTGTCCAAACCTATAGAATGTACAATACTGAGAGTGAACCCTAATGTAAACTATGGACTTTGGGTGGTTATGATGTGTTAGTGTAGGTTCATCAATGATAACAAATGTACCACTCTGGTGAGGGATTTGATAATGGGGAGGCTATGTATGAGTGGGGATGTACAGGAAATCTCTGTACCCTCCACTCAATTTTGCTGTGAACCTAAAACCGCTCTAAAAAATGAAGTCAATGTTTTATAAGAAGCAAGGGAAGATCAGAAGGATCACTGGGAATATGGAAGGTAGGAGCTGAAGATCTGATTCAGATATACTCCAGGAATTAACGAAGAGAAAGTTCCTTAAAAGAAAGATTATTCTGACTGCAGTGCAAAAAATGGAAGGCTTCCCCAGAGATCCTCTCTGATTAGGTTGCTGTTAGCTTGCAAAGGCTGTCTGAGGATCAGGGTGGTGGTGGAGGGGATAAGTGGACAAACTCTCACCAGATATGAATAGTAGCATTTTAATGCATTTGTAATAGCAACTCTTACTGAGTACTTAATATATGCTAAGTGTGTGGTATGTGCTCTACACACATTATTTTATTTTGTTCCTGTGATAACAGTGCAAAGTATTCATGATATCCCTATATTACAGATGAGAAAATGTAGCATTGGATATTAATGACTTTCCCAGTGTTAGCAGATAAGTGGCAGATCCAGGTGTCCATAAGGACTGTTTGACCTCAGAGCCCATACTCTTAGCCACAATGCTATGTCTAGATGTTGTATTTTCAATAGAACATGTTAGCAGAATACGGAAACCAAAGGGCATGTGAAGAGGGCTGAAGTCTGCCTGGAGCAAGAACTTTTGCTGTGTAGAATTTTGAAGAGCTGGTGACCAGCATGAAACCTTGCGTGCTTGGGATACAAGGGTGGGCATAAGAAGACACTAAAGAGAGTTGGAAAGATGCTGAAGACAAATTTATTCCTTTAACATTTGCCAAGGGCAGGACCTGCTAGAGTCATTTCTTCCCCAGTACTGCAGTGTCTATTTGAAAGGGGCCTTCTGGAAATTATGGAAGGGGAGAGAAATTTCTACTGAGTTATAAGGGAAACTTGAAGCCTTTTGGGCTTACACTATGCAATCAGAGAAGAATAGTGTTATCCTATGTGACTTGAGTTCAGTTTGCAGAGACTGCCCACACACCCAGGCTTCCTCTACATGTTAAAGTATACAGTTTCATTCAAGACATATTTAAAGGGCTCTTTCAGAATGAATGTATCATTAAGCATTATAGGGGAAGCAAGCATGTCTGCAGTATAAACCCATCTTCAATGGATTTATGGTCTAATGGAGGAGACAGAAATATAACCACATATAATCAACAGAGGCGCAGATGAAATACATTGAGAGTATGAAGCAGAAATGCTCACTTTCACCTGGGAGATGGGAGTGGGGGTGGTAAAAGAAGTTTTGTAGTGAAGGCAGCATTTGAGCTGACCTGCCTAAAGGNTTTTTTTTTTTAATATCAGTCATTCTCAGAATGTAGTCTTTTGACCAGTAGCATCAGTATCACTTGGGAATTTGTTAGTGATTCAAATCTCAGGTCCCCCTTGGACCTAACAGAATCAGAAATTCTTGGGTGAAGCCCAGCAGTCTGTGTTGTAACAAGTCCTCAACTTTGAGAACTACTATTTTAAGCAAAGAAGGGGAGGCATTCTAGGTCAAGGAAACAATGAGAACAAAATTTCAATGGGATTAATCTAGATGGTGTCTCTGTGAAGTGTAAAGAACAAGGTATGGTNACGCTCAACCGACTAAGCCACCCAGGCGCCCCTAGACTTTATATTTTAAACAGTAGGTGACATAGAGGTGTTCAAGGAGGAGAAAAACATGGAAACCAGGAGCCTGATGCTAATCTAGAGGGGATGCCCGGCTGGCTCAGTCGGTAGAGTATGTTACTTTTAATCTCAGGGTTGTGAGTTGGAGCCCCATGTTGGGGGTGGAGTTTACTTTTTAAAAAGGCTGATAATCTTGTCTAGTCCAGTGGTTCTTTGCTTTGGCTGCACATTAGACTCACATGGAAAGCTTGTCAACATCACCAACAGCATGGCCCCTCTCCCAGACCTTCAGATTTAATTGGTCTTGAGAGTGGCTGAACATTGGTATGTTTTAGGAGTTCCATAGGTGAGTCTCAAGTTTGCCAGTGTTGAGGACCCCTGTTCCAATGAAGGATAAAGCACATCTGTAAGTGGATGGGGAAGGAACAGAGAGTAACACTGCTGGAAACCGTGCTCACCAAAGCTAGGCTATCACAAAGGACCCATGCATAATGCCCAAGCCAGGCTCTAACTCTTCATATAGGCTGAGCCACTTCCCTGACTATTTTGTGAATGACTTTGGAAGCTCAGGATGAATTTATGCTTCAAAACTGGAGTAGATCTGATTTAGGGGACTTTCCCTGAGCCATTTCATGCAGATGCCTGGACAAAGCTCATCCAAAATCTTTATGTAACCCTCAAGGTCCACCATGTGATTTGCCTGAGAAATGGATAGGCCTTGGCAGGGAGAAAGAGTGGTGCTCAAAGCCTGAATGTCAGTTCCCAGAGCTGCTTCCCTCAGAAGCACTCACTCACTGGCAAATGCGCTGCTTCCTCTCGACGCCTGCCTCTGCAGCTTCTGCTGACCCATCAGGTTGATTTCACACTAGCAGAAAGAGAAGATAGCTCAACAGCATGCAAATTATGATGATCTAAAACCAGAGGAGGGTAGTTGAGGAGTACAGGAGAGGGAAGTGGAGGAACATGGCAGGTCACCATGAGATACCTGAAATCCAGCCAGTAATGTGGCTGATTAGACTGGAGCAAAGACATGGTGACTTGTA
>NW_027530115.1:54141-55458 GCF_008692635.1 Crocuta crocuta
TAGAACCACTTAGCTCTGTAACAAATACAAGAATAAACAACACTATTAGTAGCTAATATTCATTGAGAGTTACTATAAGCCAGACACTGTGCTTAGAGATTTATTTCTTTTTATTTCTTTTTTTCTTCAAAAATTTTTCACTTATTATTTTTGAGAGACAGAGTGAGACAGAGAGTGAGCTGGGGAGGGGCAGAGGGAGAAGGAGACAGAATCCGAAGCAGTCTCCAGGCTCTGAGCAAGCATTCAGCACAGAGCCTGATGCGCGGCTCAAACCCATGAACTGTGAGATCATGACCTGAGCTGAAGTTGGATGCTCAACCAACTGAGACACCCAGGGGCCCCGAGATTTATTACTATTATCTCATTTAATTCCTATACTGAACTTATGAGATAGGCACTGTTGGTATCCCATTTTTATAGATGAGGAAATTGAGGTTCAGAGGTTAAGGCATTTGCCCAAAGTCACACATCCAGTAAGTATACTACTAGGATGGTAAGGTTTGACTCCAAAATGTGAGCTGTTAACCATTCTGCTGCAGTTACTTCAGGATGGAACCATCCCAAGTTCTGGCCTGGATGGGATTTGTATGGGATGTATGAAAGATTAAACAGAGGCTAGGCTGAGGAATTTGGGTTTGATTCTAGGGGCACTGGAGAAATATTAGAGACATTATTGGCATTATTATTGGCATTAGCAAAATACTCTAGCAACAAATATGTGTAAGATGGATCCAGATGGGGTGAGGCAGGCAGGACTCGTTACATAATTTGCGAGGCCCATTGCAAAATGGAAATTTAGGATCATTGTTAAAAAATTATTAAAACTTTCAAGACAGTGAGAGCAGAGCATTAAACCAAATGTGAGTCACTGTAAGAGTACATGCCCATGAAGCCAGCTCTGGAGACAGGAAGACAGCTTGGAAGTTATTGAGTGGCAGAAGGGGTCAGGGTGTGGACAAAGTTAGGGACAGTGGTGGTGTTGGTGGTCAGGGCTAGAAAGAAAAGGATGAATGCCAGCCTCAGTGGGAAATTAGAATTCACAAGATTTCATGCAAATTCCTCTCTCTTTCAACTCCCATATTCAGTGACAACTCTGAGATCAAGTCTGGATGACAGAATGGAAGGACCAGGTAGGGGAGCTAACTTGAGAGAGAAATTGACAAATTTGCTTTGGAAATCTACGCAGTTTCACCTGCGTGCTTGGTGTTTATTTATTTATTTATTCATTTATTTATTATTTTAAATAGTTTATTGTCAAGTTGGTTTCCATATAACACCTAGTGCTCATCCCCACAAGTGCCCTCCTCCATGCCCCTT
>NW_027530115.1:55589-60049 GCF_008692635.1 Crocuta crocuta
CATCAGCCCTCAGTTTGTTCTCAGCATTCAAGAGTCTCTCATGGTTTGTCTCCCTCTCTATCCCCCAATATTTTTCCCCTTCTTCTCCCCCGTGGTTCTTCGTTAAGTTCCTCCTAATCCTCCTATACGTGCAAACATATAGTAGCTGTCCTTCTCTGCCTAAGTTATTTCACTCAGCATAACATCCTCAAGTTCCATCCATGCTTGGTGTTTAAATGAGTATGAATGCTATTAATTCATATTAGGTGCTGTCTTGTAGGTGATTTGGTATCTGGCTTAGCTGTGAAGCTATCTTTTGTTTCCTTCTTGAGAGAGATTTATTTAAAGTTTGTTTCTGGGCACAGAGGTGGGCAAAGTAAACTCCTCCAATCTACTTTCTTTAGACTAGAAATGGAGTTTCCACATGAGTTGGAGTTAGAGAGTACACAGCAATAACCTCCCTCCTTCCATGCCCAAGAGTCTTCAGATCCTGAAGGTCTTTCTACGTACAAAGTGGTCAAGTATGTAACAGATTCATAATCTTGACTTATAGCCTCTCCTATATTCTCAGCATGTTCTTGGCCCTGTTCCTCCTAATCTGCTTATTAGGACACAGAGGCACTCTGAGTGATCCTGGTCTGAGATGAAAGCCTTTGAATGGCTCTACAGCAGGGAGCCTTGTTCTCCAACTGGGTCACTCTGACAAATGAACAGTCTGGACCTACAATAATCAGAGTGGTATCAGTCCAAGTGCGGCAAGGAAGGTCTGCTTGTCAACCAGTGCTTGGGCAGGCCATAGGAAAGAACCAAAATGAAGGAGTCCACTTAAAATGGCCTAACCATTTGGGTGGTTGGAGTACAAATGGGGAGAGGAATTTCATCAAATAGCAGCTGCATGTCCTATTTATCCCCTGTTAATCTCCTGTCTCATAAAGTGTCCAGCTGTACTCCAAAGGTACCCTACAAACAAACTAGGCCCTTCATCCAAGTTGAAAACCACCAAACACATGCCCATATGTTAGTTGTCCCGGTGAGGAAGGTCTGGCTTGAATATAAGTGAGGAGATGGGTGCCTTGGTGGATGATTGAGTGGCATTAGCCTACCTGTTCCCTGATCCCCAACATACTGGGTCCTTGGCCTGCCACAGAACTCAGAATCCTTTATATTTCCATGTAAGAAATAGAAGATTGATAGACCCTCATGCGAAAGTCACCTTCTTTTGCATGGACTTTACTGTATTTTAGAAACAGAGAAGCTCAGTTTAGGGACAGACAGAAAGTCCCAATTTGCTACTTACTAGCTGTGTGACGTTTTATCAATTACTCCTCAGAGCCTCAGTTTTCTTATTCATAATAATAACTACTTAATAAAGTTACTGTGAAGATTAAATGCGTTAATGCATGTAAAACATGACAGTGTCTGGCACATATCAGATGCTTGAAAAAGGGGAGATTCATCATAATCTTAACCATAATGATAGAAGCTTTGTGGTTTGGACATGTGGGCTGTGCAGCCACCACAAGCTGGAAGTCTAGGTGGCAAGATGTCCTAGGGGATCTGCGTGTCACTGCCACAGTCAACAATCCAGGCTTTTTCAGACCATTAAAGGGCTTTCTTGTGCCTTCTGATCTGGATGCTTTGCTGTCACCTTGTCCTCTGGAATGCTGCCACGGAGTGGGTAAGCTGGGGGCAAACTTCACTGAGTGTCACAGCCATGTTGAGGGCAACTTTGAGTTTGGACATCCACCTACTGCCAGGGCCTCATTTGTTAATCTGGGAGCTTCTCCTCCTGTAGGTTTCACCTGGGGCTAGTTTGAGAAGTTAGATCAGGGGGCCAAACCAGGAAGGAGGTAACAACTGTCTTCAGTGTGGTCTTATTTCTCCTCATGGGGCTTTGTGCCCCAGGTACCCAGTATTTTCACGTGAAATCCCTGACTACTCAGGAATGGTCATTGTGGTCATTCTCAGGCCTTTCTCTCCCAGACAACTCTTCCAGTTATACACCTTCCCTAAACTCCCTTCCTTACATCTACAATTTGCCCATTTGGGGGCTCCAACTCTCAGGATTCTGCTTGGCTTTGAATATGATAACATGCTTTGCACTTTACTGTTAATGACCCATGATAAGCGTATCACCCCTGCCAAGTTTTATTCACAATTCAGGAGGGTCCTTGGATGCTTCAGAAGAGAGAGCAGAGTATGAATTCTGACTCAGCAGGGCAAGGAGGAGACACATTAGAGCAGATGTCTTTAGTGACCTTCAATTCAAACCTTAGTGCAAGTGGCTGTACCTCTGAGTAAGACCTCTGGCCTTTCCTCTGCCCCATTCACCCCTTAGAAAGACCTTACTTCAAGAAGTGGGATATTCTTGCAAACATGTTTGCATGTATAGGAGGATTAGGAGGAACTTACGGAGGACCGTGGGGGAGAAGAAGGGGAAAAATAGTTTGGGAGAGGGAGGGAGGCAAACCATGAGAGACTCTTGAATGCTGAGAACAAACTGAGGGCTGGTGGGGGTGGAGAAAGGGGAAGATGGGTGATGGGCATGGAGGAGGGCACTTGTGGGGATGAGCACTGGGTATTATATGGAAACCAACTTGAAATAAACTATTAAAAAAAAGAATGGGATATTTTTATAGCTCAGAGAATAGGCTCTGGATCCACACTGCCTGGTCAAATCCCAGGTCTCCGACTTATTAACTCTGTGACCTTGGCCAGATGGCTTTCTGTGCCTCAGTCTCTCATCTGTAAAATGGACTTCATAACTGTACATACTGCACACAGTTGTTATGGGAATAATTGATGAGTTACTGTGTGTATAGCGCCTAGAGCAGCACCAGGCACATGGTAATGGTCCCATAAATGTTTGTGAAATAGATGTGGAGCCAGAGATGGCTGGCAGCCAAACTTCCTGTCCAGGAGAGAGCCATCCAGACAGCCCCTCACTCCCTCAGGGGAGAATATGAGAAATGTCCAGGCTGGAAACATAGTAGTCTTAGACATCTACAGAAGGCAAGTGTGGCTCTCCTCAATTTAACAAAGGTAAGACAAGCTAAGCCTAGCGAGGCAGTGTAGGGAAAAGGAGGAGTCTGATTCCATCATCAGCTGAGAGATGCGGTTGCCTTTGAGAAACCTCTCTCTGAAGAAGTGCCTCCAATTTCTCCTTAGATTTAGCAGGCCTCAAACCCCTTGGCTGATTTTATTGCTTCCAGGACCAAGGGATCTAAGCTGGCAGTGCCTGAGCGAGTCAGAATGTACCTAATCTGGTAGGTGTGAAACCCAGTGGCCACTCAAGGACGGTGGAAATGGCAGGGCTCTGTGGGAAATGCATAGATTTTTATAATGAAAAAGTTACAGGCATCATCATGACGGTGACTTACGAGTCATTGCTGCAGCCTCTTCTTAGTAGAGGCCAGAAGCTTGCAGAATCGCAGACTTTCAAGGAGCAAAGCCTGTTACCCATCTCAGACTCGCTTTGGCTGTGCTGAGCTCCTTTGCCTGGAACAGGGGAAGCTCCTCAAAGCAGCCTTCAGCATGCCAGAGGAGGCTGAGTGCCCCACTGCCCTCCTATCCATGAGCCAATGGGAAGAAAGGGAGTGGGGCTAGATGGGTGGCTTAAAAGAAGGTATTTTGAGAAAAACAATTCAGCAAGCGTGTGGGGATCTCAGTAGGTTACTCAGCCAAAAAAGAGAACTCATTGGCTGCCTCTAGGCCCACTAAGTCTGCTTCAATGCGCTGCACATTTTTGCATTGTATCCAATTCAGCACTTTGAAGACCGATATTGTTTTCCTGTACATCAATCATTTCTCCATAGTATCAGACTTTATGTGAAATGAAGCACAGGCTCATATATTAGGTCGATCCATGAAACACTGGTGAGTTTGTCAGGAAAATGTCGCAATTTTGTGTGATAATGCCTGCCAATTCCTTGGCTCTGACTCTCAGCACCTTATGCAGAACTCAGTATATAGCAGGTACTTGTCGAAACTACTTTCGTTTGATTAAGTTGCAGGTAACCAGGACCTCACAATTCCTTTGCTTTCATGTGCAAAGGTAATTCAGGATAATAACATCCTCTCTCACTGACTGAGCACTTAAGATTGTGCTGGGTTCTATATTGGGCCCTTTACAGAGTCCATTGTCCTATTTAATCCTGAGCAAAACCTTATGAAGCAGGTGCGATTATCTCCTTTCCACAGATGAGTCTGTGGCTCAGAGATGTTACATGGTGTGCCTGGTATTTTTTTTTTTTACGTTTATTTATTTTTGGGAGACAGAGTGAGACAGAGCATCAGTGGGGGAAGGGCAGAGAGAGAAGGAGACACAGAATCCAAAGCAGGCTCCAGGCTCTGAGCAAGCAGTCAGCACAGAGCCCAACGCAAGGCTCGAACCCATAAACCGTGAGATCATGACCTGAGCCGAAGTTGAACCCTCAACCGACTGAGCAATCCAGGCGCCCCAAGTGTGCCCGGTATTTTTG
>NW_027530115.1:60203-60570 GCF_008692635.1 Crocuta crocuta
TGCCCTTTATTTTTGCCATA
This sequence comes from Crocuta crocuta, assembly GCF_008692635.1. NCBI lineage: Eukaryota > Metazoa > Chordata > Mammalia > Carnivora > Hyaenidae > Crocuta > Crocuta crocuta. Next base: position 60,224 of record NW_027530115.1, read on the forward strand.
TGGATCTTTGTTGTAGACATTTTAGCTGCAAGCATTTTGCTGTGAACATTTTCACTGCATAGTTAATTGACCATAAGGCAATTTTGCTGTAAAAAGATGAAATCACAGAAACTTGAAGAGGGACATTTCATTAAAAAGGGCATAATGAAACACTAAAAAGGAATAACATTTAGAAGACATCATTGAGAAATACCAAATATTTGAATACTTTAAAAAGTGTGTGTACATTTATGCCAATACCCTGCAAACAACAGAATTTATTTTGTGGATTGTACCTAAGCGCTTGTCTTCAAAGTCTTTTGTTCATAGTATTATATTTATATATATTTTTGCTTGTTGATTCATCA
>NW_027530115.1:61499-68039 GCF_008692635.1 Crocuta crocuta
ACACTTGGAATTTTTTTTGCTAAAGTTTCTTCCTTCATTAAGAGAGGTATCAGTTTCCAAATACTAGGATGCATATTTGTAACTGAGCTTTGTACTATATTGTGAAAACCTTCTGCACTGTTTATTCTTGGCAGATTGTCACATGCCCACTGATAGCCATTTCAAGGTTCTATGGAAAATGGGTAGGAAATGCTAGTTCTGTGATACATTTGTAACTGAACTTTATCATTGTCACTGATATGTTACCATTTTCTAGGATAGCACAGTATGCAATCTGGCTTTACACTCATATTTCACACTTCTAGTAAGTTTTATCACCGTATTTTCTATCAAGTCAGTATACATAGTTGTTATCCACTGTTTAAGACTAACATGGGGGTGACTGAGAGGCTTAGTCAAAGACTAACATGTCTACTCATCACTGTATAGGATTAGCGAAGACTTGTATAGACCATTATGAGTGCTAGCTAAGATTTATATAATATAAAAATTGGAACTTTGTCAATGGAGAGATGAAACCAAACTGCCAACCAGTTACTTTATCTTTTATGGTAAAATTGCCTTATGGCCAATTAGTTATGTGGAGCAAATGTTTGCAGTGAAATACTTGTAGCAAAGATGGCCTACAGTGAAGATGTTTAGCTGAAAATACCTAGGGCCATTATATAGCAAGTCTAAGTGCACACACAGCTAATGTGAGGCAGGGATTTGCACCCAGGGCTGGTCTCTTGCATCCCTTTCTATTACATACATTCTCTATCTGTATTGAGGGTTTCCTTGACGTTTGGTTATATTTTCATGTTCTAATGTTTAAGGGCAATTGAGGAATTCACTCAGTCCTACAATCCTAATGAGCACAGCTGCTTGCTGTCATTTATACAAAATGTTTCACAGCTACTCCAAACAGCTTCCTACCATGAAGAGGGACTCCTGTGTGCTACTCAGACAAGGGAAAGCTCTAATTATCAAACGGGTTGGGGCAGTGTTTAATTAGGTAGATGCAAGTGGTTGCTTGCTGCCCATTAATGATTAAACTACCACCTATAACAGTAGGAATAGTCACTTTCTGGGTGCTGGAAATTGATCATGTATATAGAATATATTCTGAGGCTGCAAGCAGATTTTGTATTTATATGGCCCTATTTCTATAAAAAGTGTCTGGGTCACTAACCTCTCTCCGTATCATGGGACAGATCTTTAAACAGAGCAATTTAGATGTCAACAGAACACTTGGAGGTCTTCTAATCAAGATATCTCTCTTTCATTTGATAGCTGTGAAAACTGAGGCTGATGTAGGAAGTGTCTTGCTCCAGGTCAAAAACAATGGGTTTAAAGGCAGAGCCAGTGCCCAAACTGAGATAGATAGGACTCCTGCTCCCTTCACTACACCCCACCTCCTTCAGCACTATTATCCTTGGTTAACATGGTCCCTCTGTAAGCGTTTTCCAGTGCAGTTCTGAGGAAATTATGATCAGGGGCTACACTGGCAGGCTCCTTGGTGGATACTCACTAAAGTGAAAAAAGGAAAAATCAAAGACTCCTCTGAGAATCTGTTGAATGAACTCACTAGAGGTGTGGTTCTTAAAATTGAGCGTGCATCGGGGTTACCTGGATGACTCCTTAAAACATGGATGGCAGGGGCCCATCCCCAGAATTTCTGATTGAGTAGGACTGGGATGGGGTTTGAAAATTTGCATTCCTAACATGGTCCATGGACCACACATTGAGAACCACTGTTCTAGTCTACAAAATGGTGTCATGATATTTGACCTCATTTCACCCTAAGGTTTCCTGGGTCATCTCAAACTTTTAGATGAGAATGGTTTTGAACATAATGCCTCACTTTTCTCTATTTTGAATGTGCTGAAAGAGCTTCCAAATTATATCTGTCCTTATGCTTTTCCGTAGGATTCTAGAAGAAATTTGGAAGAATTATTAGGTCATTTAGTCTGGCTTTCTGTATCTAAGCTGGGATGTACCTAGCCTATTCCAAATATATGCATTGCTCCTTCCACTTTTTTTTTTCATTTATGCCTTAAATGATTATGATGAGCATCTTCCCTGTTTAGTCTTTTGAACTAATCATCCTTTTATCCTAATACTTCCCCTTGGATGCTCCACAATGATTGGTCCCAGGAAATCTACTTGCCCACCCACTCAATGTACGTTAGCTCCCTTGCCTTCCCTTTCTCAAACTGGTAATACCTCCCTATTACTCATGAGCCATCCTGGAAAACCTGTGCTTCATTTACCACATGATAACTGGAAGAGGAAAGCCCTCTTCCTGTATTCCTGACACCCTACCTTGTATTTCTAAAAATGGTGGTTCTCAAACTTAGTTGTACTTTAGAACAACTGGGTAGCTTTTTTAAAAAATAGTTTGTTGTCTCATGTTGGTTTCCATATAACACCCAGTGCTCATCACCTTGGTAGCTTTTTAAAAATTCTAATGCCTATGGGCACCTGGGTGGCTCAATCGGTTAAGCAACCGACTTTGGCTCAGGTCATGATCTCATGGTTCATAAGTTTGAGTCCCGCATCAGGCTCTGTGCTGACAGCTCAGAGCCTGAAGCCTGCTTCATATTCTGTGTCTCCCTCCCTCTCTCTCTGCCCCTCCCCTGCTCATGCTCATGCTCTGTCTCTCTCTCTCAAAAATGAATAAACATTGAATTTTTTTAAAAAAATTCTAATGCCTAGGCCCAATATCAGATCATCTGAGTCTAAATCTCTGGGGACCCAGGCATCAGTTTTTTTAAAGCTCTCCAGATGATTCTAATGCTCATCCAAGGTTGAGAACTACTGTCAAAACCAGAGACACTTTCCCCTTTACTCTGTTTTCTTGCCTTTTTAAGCAAAGTTTCTCTAACTGTGGGCTTTACTTTAGAAAGGATTCAGTATAGTAGTGGTTCTGAAATGTTAGCCTACATCAGAATCACCCACATCAGAAAGTCTCTGAGTTTCTGATTTAATAGCACTCAGGTGGGGCCCAAGAATCTGGATTTCTACCAAGTTCCCACGTGGTATGTGGATGCTACTGGTTCAGGGGCCACACTTTGCAAAACACCGTTGTTAAGGAAAGGGACACAAGTCTCTTTATCTAGTATCCCTTTAAAAGACAGTTGTGATGAGTGACTTTTTTTGCTTTCAAACTTCAAGACAGTTTTTCAGCACTGTAAGAGTGTGTACATTTACACAGCTGTGTTGGAGAGAGCAGTCTCAAAGTTACCAACTGTCTATTTGCAAAGACAAGTGAAAGACAAATGGACTGCATTAGGGGAATTAAGCAAATATTCTCCTAGGTAATGGAAGACAGCCAGAGGCTGAGGAAAGAGTTAAATTATTAGTTTGTTTATCTTGATTCAATCTCTGTAGGGCTTGGGCTGCATCTCCACCTGCCATGGCTAGAGCTTTCTCCTACCATTTAAAAAGGAGCTGGTTTCTTGTTAAAATGCAAGGGCAAATTAGACATAGGCACCAAGAAAGGACGAAACAAATCAAAGCCATTTCTAATCCAGAGCAGCAGAAAGAAGAATGTTTTGGGTTGTTTTTGAATATCACCGTTAGCTTTAGCCAATGGTGCCCAGTGCTTGCAAGCTTAATTTTTCTCCACAAAGATGGTGGTGGTGGGAAGGGTGGCTAGACAGGGATGATGAGTTTGGGAAGGAATTTGTTAGTCTTTCCATTGGCTCAGAATGACTGACAATGTAGTTCTTGCGTTTGCCATCCATTTCTCCTGCTCTACTTGATCAGAGATAAGAACAGAGATGGTAAATGAGTCCAGCAGCACTGAGACACATATTACATTACATCTTAAAAAGAAGCACCTCTGAGAGATAGGAGTGAATGAGTGCGTGTGTGTGTGTGTGTGACTGTGTGTGTGTGAATAACACCTATTTTATTAGATATTGTCTTTCTAACTAAATTTTGTAGGGGTGAGCTGTTATAAATGCTGGCCTAGCTAGAGGTATTCAGAAAGCAGAATTGGTAGGTCAGTCTTGATACCTTTTCTCTTCCTGGCCTCACATCCTAGAACCTTAAGACCATGAGGAATAGGAAGCTCTCCATCCTCTTGGGTCCCTTCCCTCATAATGACCATCTTGAGAGCTTGGTCCAATCTAACCATGTATTTCTCAGGGCTAAGCTTTTGCTCTGTGTTCATGCACATGCACACATGTATGCATGTGTGTACATATGTGTGTAGAAGGAGGTGAAGNCTCACGGTCTGTGAGTTGGAGCCCTGTGTTGGGCTCTATGCTGAGAGCTGGAAGCCTGGATCCTGCTTCAGATTCTGTGTCTCCCTGTCTCTCTGCCCCTCCCCTGCTCTTGCTCTCTCTCTCTCTCAAAAATAAATAAACATTTTAATAAAACTTTAAAAGGGGCACCTGGGTAGCTCATTCAGTTGAGTGTCTGCTTTAGGCTCAGAGCATAATCTCACAGTTCATGAGTTCGAGCCCCATGTCAGGATCTGTGCTGACAGCTCAGAGTCTGGAACCTGTTTCAGATTCTGTGTCCCCCTCTCTTTCTGCCCCTCCCCAACTCACTCTCTCTCTCTAAAATAAATTTTAAAAATTTAACATTTTTTAAAAACAAGGGATAACCAAAGAGCCTAATATAGAGAGGTGCTGTGAGACTTAAAGAGATAATCCATGTAAAGCACTCAGCTTAGCACATTATAAAGACTTAACATATGTGAGCTATTATCATTACGTTCATGGTGGAAGAGAAAGACTTCCGAAGTAGGCAGAGAAGCCCATAGTAGTGGCAACATTAACCTAAATATTGGGGGCATCGTAAAACCACTGTTTTGGGCCCTTGGGATAGCCTTTTCCTTCGGTGATTATCATTAACATTATGGCCAAATTAAGCTATTTAACAGAATCTTGGTAGGAGGGGTTTAGAGAGTCATGTTTCTAAGCAGAGAAAGGACTGGACAGGATTTGCTTACAAAGGACCCTAAGTAGGAAGAGGCAGAACTGACAGAGTGGATCAGCAGTCAATGAGACTAATTTCATGGGGGGATAGGGAAAAGGAGGGTTTTGGAACTTTCTTTTTCCTTTATATCCACACTCTAGCTGTGTCTGAAATACTTGAGGCTCTCTGCTTTCCTTCCTATGGCTTCTGAGTAGACTCATCTTTTTCACGTTGCCAGTTCTTTGCCCGTCCTGGAACACTTTTTTACTCACCATTTACCTGGTTAGCACTTTATTAAGCCTTCCTCTCCCCACCTTTCCTCAGGACTGAGTTTAATGCCTTGCTTTAATGTCCCCACAGCCCCCAGTAGTTTTCATAGCATAACAAATTATCACAGTGCATTGTAATATCACGTACACCTGTGCTGTCTGGTATTAATAGCTATGAGCCAGCCACATGTGCTGATTGAGCACTTGAAGTGTGGCTAGTCTGAAATGTGATATACCATGAATGTAAAATACACACCAGAATCAGAAAACTTAGTATGAAAAAAAGAATGTGAAATACCTTATTAATGATTCTTCGTATTGATCACATGGTGAAATAATATTTCGGGTATGTTGGGTTAAGTTAAATATATGAAAGTTACTTTTATTTGTTTTTATTAACTTTTCTAAAGATGGATAACTAAGAAATTGAAGATGACTGGTGTGGTTCTATTATATTTCTGTTGCCCCATGCTGTCCTAAGCTATCAGCTCCATGAAGGCAGACACTTTGCCTGTTTTGTTTACCATGGTGTCAATGCTGCCTGCTGTAGAGTACTGCTCCCTAAATATTTCTTAAAATTTTTAATGTTTATTTATTTTTGAGAGACAGAGTGCAAGCGGGGGAGGGGGCAGAGAGAGAGGGAAACACAGAATCTGAAGCAGGCTCCAGGGTCTGAACGGTCAGCACAGAGCCTGATGCAGGGCTTGAACTCACAAACCATGAGATAACCTGAGCTGAAGTCAAATGCTTAACCGACTGAGCCACCCAGGTGTCCCATAAATATTTCTGAATAACCAAACTAAGGAATTAATCTTGCATCTGGCTTTGCACTGAACCCTGCAACTTTGGCTAGAAGGTACATAGAATCATCTTAGATTTATTTTTCTATCCTCTAGGCAACAAGGTACTTAATTCATATGAGTGAATTTCATGTCTTTAGTTTTACTAATTACAGAAAGTTGTAGCTGTGGCTAAATGATGTTACATTGCTCCACTTACAGATTTAGAATCTGTAAATCCTTCTCACGTCTGTTCAGAGAAGTGATGTAAAGAAGAGGAAAGAATTCTCCAAATGAGGAAAATTTAATGTAAAAACTTATCAGGATGAGCATTGAGCAATATATGAAACTGTTGAATCACTTTATTGTACACCTGAAACTAATATAACACTGTATGTTAACTATACTGGACTTAAAATTTTTAAAAACTTAATTAAAAAATCTGAAAAAAGTGGAGAAAGCAACATGAGCCAGGACTTTGTGGCTAAAAGGAACTGTAATAATTTTCTATTGCTATGTAAAAAAATACTACAAACATAATGGCTTAAAAGAACATTATTTCACAGTCTCTGTGGATCAGA
>NW_027530115.1:68073-70101 GCF_008692635.1 Crocuta crocuta
GGCCTCTTCTAATTTTATTCAGGTTGTTGAAGAATTCGATTTTCTTCTAGTTGTTGTTGGCTGGAGACTCCTCTTAGTTTCTGGAGGCTGCCCACAGTTCGTCGCCATGTGGCCCCCAAAGGCAGCTCACAAAGATGAATGCTCACTTTCTTAAAGGCCAGCTAGAGTATATCTCTCTGACTTCCTTTTCCTTAGCAGCCAGAGAAATCTGCTTTTTAAAGGGCTCATGCCATTAGGTCAGTCCTGCCCAGATAATCACCTAAAGTCACCTGATTTGGGACCTTAATTACATCTGCAAACACCTTCATAGCAGTACCTAGATTAATATTTTATTGAATAACTGTAAGAATATGTGCATACACCAAGGACTGGGAATCTTGGGGGCCCATCTTAGAATTCTGCCTACCACAGGACCTCAGACAAGGTCTTTAGTTATTTCAGTGAGGATGAAATTGTGAGTGGAAAATTTGAGTCTACATGGGGAGCCAATTCTTTCAGAACCTTAGAAGGCCTATTTAGGCAGTGGCCAAAGGACCCATGGAGGGAAGTGTGAAATAAGGAAATATGGTTGGAAGGCATGTTAATGCCTATTTTCATATGTGGAATTGGAGGCCCAGGGAGTGAAAGCCTTCTGGGAGTGGTCATTGCAAATGGAGCATTTGAAATCTGAGGAGGTTAAAATCTCTCATCTAAACTAACTTTCTCGATTTTCCCATGACCACCTGTATTGAAACAATTTACAGTCCAAAGACCTGTTTATTCTTTGAGTTACAGAAAACAAATGTACTTTGCACGTAACATTGAATACATCCTTTCCTTCACGTCAACCCTGAAGGTACTGTTAAGTTATGAATTGTGCTGAATTTCCCATTTTTCAGAAGCATATTCATCTTTCAACCAGTTGTTTAAGAGATGGGGAACTTGGAGAAATAAGCGGCTCCATTTCTCAGTCAGGACAAAGTGCAGTGGTGGAATTATTTGAGAATAGGCTTTTAAGGGCAGGGACTTAGAGGACCTGGCAAGTGCGGGCTAGGAATCTTGATACTTAGGGATGGAAGTAACCTTTGCATCTCAAAGTCCTCTTGTTCTGATTCCTCAGAAGGGATCTGGTGAGGAACTCAGAAGGGAATGTAACACCCTGGGGTCTCAAAAGAACATTAACCAGAGTGACATTCTTAGGCCCAAATTTTCAAAATGCACACATACAGTTTCTTCCTCCAGTGCTGACAATACGTTATCCATGTGATGAGATGAGCAAGTATTATTTTTGCAGAGGCAGAAAAAAAAAATAAAAATGGAATCCCTGGAGCCTGCCTGGTATGACTGAATTTAATGACAGCTGCCTCCTATGTTCCTTACCTTTGGATTTTGGTTGGGCCTCTTTCAGATCCCTGTCAGATCAGCTTAGATCATTCATTGAAATGTTTCCTTCTCATTGTTCACATTTCCACGGGTTTAGGAGCTGAGAATAATTTTTCTACTGCAAAATAATCAATAGCCTGACTGCAGCTGACTTTTCCCACTCACAACAGAAGTCAATTCTTAACTCTTCTGGGAATGTTTATCTAGTTGCCTGATGCTTCAGGCTAACCTGCTTGATGGTTTCAATTTGCTTCTGGCCTTTTGGGTCTTTATTCTCCTTATTACCACCTTCACTACTGGGTCACAAGAGGATAGAAAGAACTGGAAAAAATAAGTTTATTTGTTGTTTGAAGCTTTAAGGAAAGGTCTGGAAGGAGTTAGGATAGAGACACAGTATTGATTCTACTGGGGTGTGTGTGGGGAATTATCTGTCACCTATCCCTTTCTCTTGTTTTCCTGTCTGCCCCATTCTTACATATAATTGAGAATGAACTTAGTGGTTCAGGAAACTCTCTGGGTTTCCAATATTATGTGATGTCCACTTTGCCAACTCACACAGTAAATGTGATAGGCAGGTTAAAAAAAAAAGAACACAAACAAAAATAAACAGTACAGAAAAGCTTCCAGGTGATCAGTATAGATTCAGCTATCTAATTAATTTCTTGT
>NW_027530115.1:70167-79596 GCF_008692635.1 Crocuta crocuta
GTTGCCAAGTCAAAGCAAATTGAAGGTTTTTCTCCACCAACCAATGGTGAAGGAGAATATTGATAAATTTAACCATTTATACAGATATCTGAGGCTGCTTTTCTGTTTTTGTATTAATCTCTATTGTGAAACTTCCCTGACCTCTGATTTCCCAATCCCAAACTGAATAGGAATAGAAGTACAGACTGTCAGTCACATGCTAGTGAATGAATCTTTCATTACCACCACTACCTCCCTAACTTTCTTGGTGTCCCCATGAAAATGTAGAATCTAAAAAAAAAAAGCTACTGAACAGTCAAAATGATCAAATATACCTGCTTCAAGGACTAAGGATACTGTGTGTCTGTGTTTGTGGCCATATTTCATGCACATAGTGGGAGTGATAGAGTCCCCCCTTAAGGACACCAGGGAGCAAGGGCCATGGAGTCAAAAGAAAGATATTCATATTCCAAATGGCCTACTTACTAGCTTTTTAAAAAAATAGTTTATTGTCAAGTTGGTTTCCATATAACACCTAGTGCTAATCTCAACAAGTGCCCTCCTCCATGCCCATCACCCCCCTTCCCCTCCCCGCACCCCCATGAGTCCTCAGTTTGTTCTCAGCATTTAAGAGTCTCTCATGGTTTCCCTCCCTCCCTCTCCCCAATTATTTTTTCCCCTTCTCCTCCACCATGGTCCTCCGTTTAGTTCCTCCTAATCCTCCTATACGTGCAAACATATAGTATCTGTCCTTCTCTGCCTGACTTACTTCGTTCAGCATAACACCTCCTTGTTCCATCCATGTTGCTACACATGGCCAGATTTCATTCTTTCTCATTGCCATGTAGTATTCAATTGTATAGATAAACCACATCTTCTTGATCCATTCATCCGTTGATGGGCANGGTCTCCTGATTTATTCACTTTAGACACTCTGACCAGCACGAGGTGGTTTTGATTTGTATTTCTCTAATGGGGAGAGATGCTGAACATCGTTTCATGTGTCTGTTGGCCATCTGGATGTCCTCTTTGGAGAAGTGTTTGTTCATGTCTTTTGCCCATTACTTCACTGGATTGTTTGTTTTTCAGATGTGGAGTTTGTTGAGTTACTTATAGATTTTGGATACTAGCCCTTTCTCTGATGTGTCATTTCCAAATATCTTTTCCCATTCTGTCACTTGCCTATTAGTTTTATGGATTGTTTCCTTTGCCGTGCAGAAGCTTTTTATCTTGATGAGGTACCAATAGTTCATTTTTGCTCTTGATTCCCTTGCCTTTGGAGATGTGTCAAGTAAGAAATTGCTGCAGTTGAGGTCAAGGAGGTTGTTTCCTGCTTTCTCCTCTAGGATTTTGATGGTTCCCTGTCTCATGTTCAGGTCCTTTATCCATTTGAGTTTATTTTTGTGTATGGTGTGAGAAAATGATTTAGTTTCATTCTTCTGCATGTTGATGTCCAGTTCTCCCAGCACCATCTATTAAAGACGCTGTCTTTTTTCCATTGGGTACTCTTTCCTGCTTTTTCAAAGATTAGTTGCCATATATTTGTGGGTCTAATTCTGAGTTCTCTATTCTATTCATTTGGTCTATGGAATGTTTGTGTCTGGTTTTTTTTTGCCAATACCATACTGTCTTAATGATGACAGCTTTGTAGTAGAGGCTAAAGTCTGGAATGGTAATGCCNGTAGTTGTTTTTCCAATCCATAAGTATGGAATGTTTTTGTATTTCTTTGTGTCTTCTTTAATTTCCTTCATAAGTTTTCTATAGTTTTCATCATACAGATCTCTTATATCTNCTCTCTTTCCGTGTGAATTTTGATAATGTGTGTGTGCTTAGGAATTTGTCCATTTCTTCTAAGTTGTCCAGTTTGTTGGCATATAAGTTTTCATAGTATTCCCTGATAATTGCTTGTATTTCTGAGCGATTGACTATAATAAACCCATTTTCATTCATGATTTTGTGTTTTTGGGTGCTCTCTCTGTTTTCTTTTTGAGAAGCCTGGCTAGAGGCTTGTCAATTTTGTTTATTTTTTCAAAACACCAACTCTTGGTTTCATTGATCTGTTCAACTGTTTTTTTTTGGGGGGTGAGGGGTTTCTATATTGTTTATTTCTGCCCTGATTTTTATTATTTCTCTTCTCCTACTGGGTTTGGGGTGCTCTTGTTGCTCTCCTTCTAGTTCCTTTAGGTGCGCTGTTAGATTCTGTATTTGCACTTTTTCTAAGCTCTTGAAACAGGCCTGGAATGCAATGTACTTTCCTCTTAGGACTGCTTTTGACGCACCCCTAGAGTTTGCATTGTTGTATTTTCATTTTCATTTGTTTCCATATATTTTTTAATTTCTTCTCTAATTACCTGATTGGCCCATTCCTTCTTTAGTAGGGTGTTCTTTAACTTCTATGTTTTTGGAGGTTTGCCAGGTTTTTTCCTGTGATTGATTTCCAGTTTCATAGCATTGTGATCTGAAAGTGTGCTTGGTATGATCTCGATTCTTTTATATTTATTGAGGGCTGCTTTATGACCCAGTATGTGATCTATCTTGGAGAATGTGCCATGAGCACTTGAGAAGAAAGTGAATTCCATAGCCTCAGGATGTAGAGTTCTAAATATATCTGTCAAGTCCATCTAGTCCGTTGTGTCATTCAACCTACTTACTAGCTTATTTATCTTGGGTAAGTTATTGACACATCTTGCTGGCAAACACAAAGTCCAGGAAGCTTAAAAATACATATTCTGCATCTTCCACAAGCTTGTTGTGAGGAATAAATGGAATAATTATGTGTGGATGTCTAGCAAAACACCTGGCACTTAATGGGTATTCAGTAAATGTTTGTAGATTCTGAATGATGACTCTAAGGGGTCTGGCTTTAAGAGGCCCAGGAGCTCAATAAGTAGAGCTTAGGTGTACATTTTAGAGTAGATAAGTAAATAAGGAATTAGTGGGAGAAGATACTATTTTTATACTGTAAAAATTGGATATTCTAAGCCACTCTTAGATTTCTATTTATCCCAATTGTCAATCATATTTGATAGGAAATAGGAGTGCTTTTTCAGGACTCAGCTCTTTTCTAGGACTTTAAACCATTAAAGTACAGGCAGTGAAAAACAGACTCTTCACGTGTGTCTCAGGGTAGGTCAAAAGTCCTAGTTACCAGCCCTTTCCACAGCAGCACATTACGAATTCACAAGAACACAAGAACACAACTTTAATGTGAGAGGGGATGTGTGTGTGTGTGTGTGTGTGTGTGTGTGTGACTGCTGTATTTCTAGTGACTAGAAAAATGCCTTGCACAATACATGTGTTGAATAGGTGAATGAGTGCTCATTCATCATTGCAGGTAGAATGTTGTAACAAATACCTACATATTGCTCTTTAGTATAACTGTCATGGAATGAGAGTATGGAATATAGATAAGGCATGGCTTTGAGAGAAAGAATTTTATGGTAGTTCCAAAATTACAATCACAAGAAGAAAATTGGGTTGGTAAGGCCTATCCACCTTGGCTCAAGTTTAGGGAAAGAGAAAAAAATTATGTTAATTGCCATGGGATTTACTGGAAATAATTTTTTACTGGAGCAAGATTAACTACCAAGAAGTTACTGACAGCAAGACTAGCATTTTATACCTTCTTATTGTTTAGCATTTATGTAAGTCTAATTCCAATACAGTGAAGCCCTCTATTAAACCCATCCTTGGGGATTGGGGAAAATTTGTTACAAATAGAACTTAGTTACTTAAAAATTCTTTATTGTCTTCTTCCTTCTTGGCTTTCTCTTGGCAATTTTCCCACCAGCCACTGGAATCTGTTCCCAACCTCCAGCCTCTGGCAAGTTTCTCACAGTCCTTGGAAGATCCTTATGACAAAGATCCTGATTCTGTGACTTGTGTACTTGTTGATCCTGGACAGGCAAGATCCTAGCAAGCAGGCCCAAGGCTCCTGTGAAAAAGTCTAAAAGGCTTCCTGTCAGAGACAGAGTTATCTGGTTTCCAAGTCTTCTTGTCTCTGGATCCTTGTGTCACCCTATACTATTGTAACTATGTTTCCTTGGATTTTCCTAGCCATCTAGCTCCTGGAGCCTTCTATTGATTACTTGTCTGGCTGTGATCTGTCATTTTATTCTGACCTGCAGTTTCCATGAACTCCCTGAAACTGGACTATTTTCTTGATGTGTTTCTTTTTTAAAATGTTTTTTTTTTTTTATTTCTGAGAGAGAGATAGAGACAGTGTGAGGAAGGGAGGGTCAGAGAGAGAGGGAGACACAGAATCTGATTCAGGCTCCAGACTCTGAGCTGGCTGTCAGCACAGAGCCTGATGTGGGGCTCGAACCCACGAACCGTGGGATCATAACCTGAGCCAAAGCCAGACGTTTAACCGACTGAGCCACCCAGGTACCCCATCTTGATGTGTTTCTACATTCTAGTTCTATAATCTACCTTTATCTACAGCTATAAGTCCCTGTTTTTCTGTAGCTCATGGTGCCTTTACCTGATATCCTCATATTCCTGATGTTTCAAACATTGCCTAAGTCCCAACAGAGGGGAAGATGCAAGGTGGGAGCAGTCCAAATCAAAGAAAATTTGCAAAAGGAGTGAGGGCAGTTTCAACTAGTAATTTTACACCCATCTCCTATTTATATAGGTAAGGACATGGTGTCCTCAGTCCCTAGAAATCTTTTCCATAGGTATTCTTGTTTTGGAAGCTTCATCCAACCTAGGTCATCTGAAAAATGAACTCTACCTTCTTAGAGATGCTGGTCCATCTCTGAGCAGAAATGGAGAGAAGTAATGATTACCTAAGCCCTATTTCCTCTGACAAGGAGATAAAAGTTTCCTTCATCCCTATCGTGATGGTTAATTTTATGTGTCAACTTGACTGTGCCATTTGTGCCCAGATATCTGGTTAAACATTATTCTGAGTGTGTCTGTGAGGGTATTTTTGATGATATTAATATTTGAATTGGTAGACTAAGTAAAGTAGATTTCCTCCTTAGTATCAGCAGCCCTCATTCAATCAGTTGAAGGTCTAATAGAATAAAAAGGCTGATCCCTGGAAGGAACTCCTCCTACCCAACTGCTTGACCTATACATTGGTCTTTTCTTGCTTTCATACTTAAACAGAAACATTGGTTCTTCTTGTATCTCAAGTCTGCCCAAGTTTGGACTCGGAACTTATATCATTGGCCCTCCTGGTTCTCAGGCCTTTGGACTTGGACTGGAACTATATCATTGGCTCTCCTAGGTTTTCAGCTCACTGACTCATCCTGCAGATCTTGGGACTGGAAAGGCCCCATGGTCATATGAACCAATTTCTTATTCTCTCTCTCTCTCTCTCTCTCCCATGCTATTGCTTTTGTTTCTCTGAAGAACCCTTACTAATACACCTGCCCTTCCACATTGGCTGCTCCATGGAGAGCAAGAGAAAAGATAGAGGAAAGTTTCAAGCAGTTTTATTATACCTGAGGAAATATTTCAAATTAGTGTGAATAGGGAGGAAGGATGTTTTTAAGAATCAAAAGACCAAAATTGCAATCCTGACCCAATTTATTTGTGTCATGATATTTGGTAAGTCATCTCCCCTGTATTACTCCCATTTTATAGTGAGAGAAGCTACTTTAATGAATGTACACTCAATACCTATGCCATAAGTATGCTATAAAAACTGAAGCAACTCAATCATTGTTAATGAGCAATAATATCAACTCCCAATAATTTTTTTCCTTTCAACCAAGAACAATTTATTATAGTTTTCCCAGATGCTATTTATACTAAGGGCAACATGAATCCTTTGCTTTCTTTTGTGTCTTTTAAATAGAAACAGAGATACACTGTCTTCCAGAAAGAATTCTGTGTGTATGATTGTGACAATTCAATAAAATTATGTGTAGCAAATCAGTACCCAGATGTTATGAAAAAAAAGTCTAGTTACATATTGTTAAAAATCCCTGTAAATCATAGTATTTCAGTATATGGGATAATATTTGATATTTTATTTCCAAGCTTGTTGTTTGAGGTAAAAACAAGAAGTAGGTGAACATGCCAGTTATCAAAACCGCAACTTAATAGGGCTCATACTAAAACTGATTTTATAAAATCCTCAATTTCTGACACCATTCTAAAAGGATCAGTAAAGGGGCACCTGGGTGGCTCAGTTGGCTAAGCGTCTGACTTTAGTGCAGGTCATGATCTCACGGTCTGTGGGTTCGAGCCCCGTGTCGGGCTCTGTGCTGACAGCTGGCTCGGAGCCTGGAGCCTGTCTTCCAATTCTGTATCTCCCTCTCTCTCTGACCCTCCTCTGCTCACGCTGTCTCTATCTCTCTCTAAAAACTAAATAAAACATTTTTAAAAATTAAAAAAATAAAAGGATCAGTAGAAACATATTTTGTCAAAATAGGAATAAGGATGTTTTGTAAGCAGGAGACATAGGTAACTGGCACCATTTCCACAAAGAATGGCTAGAAGACCATTCTGGATGCATCAGTACCCCTATACCTCAACTCAGACTATACCTCTGCCAGGATACCCTCTCCTTCCAATTCTTGAAACCCTTCCCACAGGCCATAGCCCAGTTTAAGTCCAGTCTCCTCTAGGAAGCAGTCTCTGTCCACCAAATCACCCCTGTCATTCTATCTATCCACATGATTTGTACCCAACACTTATTTGGCACTTAGCAGTAGCAGAGATACCACAAGGCAATATGGATTCTCCTCTCCAACACTTCATGGCTTGGCCAAACACTTGCAGCAAAATCTTGGACAGATTGTTGGACTTTTCTGGACCTCCATTTCTTCATCTTTGAAATGAAGAATTTGGATCAAAGTGGTGGTTTTCAATTCTTGTTTTGGTCATGGAACCCCTCCTGCAACAAAATCTGTAGAACTCCAATATACAACATAGAGACAAAAAAAGGGGTTTCTTAAAAAAAAAAAAACAAGGCTACAGACGGAGAGTCTTCTGGGTACAAAACAAAAACCAAACCAAACGAAATCAAATGAATACAAAACCTTCTTAATGTTGGTTTGAGGTCCTTCTGTGGAATCCTAAGAGCTCTGTGAGAGAGTGTGAAAGCCACCAAATTAGGTGATCTCTAAAGACCCTTTTTAGCCTCTATAATCTATATTTCTATGGGCATGTTTGGAGTTTTGGCTGGATTGCAAGTTTCTGAAGGGCAGTGATTATGTATGAATTN
This sequence comes from Crocuta crocuta, assembly GCF_008692635.1. Taxonomy (NCBI): domain Eukaryota; kingdom Metazoa; phylum Chordata; class Mammalia; order Carnivora; family Hyaenidae; genus Crocuta; species Crocuta crocuta. Next base: position 77,331 of record NW_027530115.1, read on the forward strand.
TATGTGGGACAAGGAGAGGGGTGAGCACCCTTGGAATAAAATTTAGTCTTCTGTTCAATAGTCTGAAGAAGTTTTTGCTTTTTTCCTGAACTAAGGGGATCGAGGTAACAGTTACCACATTCTGACCTTGACCTTTAGACTTTGAAATTGCCCTTTAGTAACCTTTCCTAAGTTTTGGCTTTGCAGGAGCGCTACTCTCGGTAGTGTTGGTAGATTGCTTTACTTGATAGGTGAAGATTATTCAAGTCTCTTTGGACTTCCATCTAATTAGTATAATTGGAGAGATATACCTAATCTCTTGGGAGAAGAGGAACATGTGTGTGCATGCACACGCTCGTGCACGCATGCACATGTATGTGCACATTTGTGGAGTTTTGTAAGTACTATTACATTTTATCTTTCAAAGTACAGAGGTCAAAGCTTAACCAAGTAAGTTTGATAACAGGAGAAAATGCCCTCAGATCTGAAAGTAGGCTATCTTGATATTTTAGACGAAATAACAAAATTCTCTTCTCTAGGTCCCCTTTTATGATTTTCACAAAGCCATTTAAAACCAAAGAACTTATCATCATGTCTCTGAAAATAGATTGATTCACTACATTAACATAGTGACTGTGATATACCCATGTTATTTGCATATTCTTTATTCTATGCATGTAAATTATAGAGGCTTACTTTCAGAGAGAATAAAACTTAGAAAAAGCCAACAAGAAAGTATTTGTGATTTCCATCCTAGGTGCTGGGCTTAAATTAAATAAACTAGTTGACATCTTGACATCAAATATCGATAAGTCCATTACTCTTTTCTTCTTGCTAGCAGGTTGTGACTTATACTTCACTGTTAGCTTTAGTGATCAGTTTCATGTAAGTAAGTTTAAAACTAAAAGGGATACTTGAGCCCAAGCTCTTCATTCACGGTACGTAAACATAGGCCCAGAAAGATGGTGTGCTAAGTTAGTAGAAAAGCCAGGACTAAACTCAGTAGTATGTTGTATTTCCTACTGACAAAAGCTTCTTGTCTTTCAGCTTTTATATTGAGCCGGTAAGGATGTATATAGACTAATGTAAGGACCATTAAGTGATCATTTGAATGAAAAGGAAGGTGTAGAAGATTCATTTTCCTGACAGCCTCATCTTTAAAAAGTAGTCCCTTTCTGTAAAATAGGGTAGAAATTTATGTTAGGGAGGGAATGATTTCATTGTGATTCATTAATTATCTGAATTTCCCTTTGTTTATGGGATATGGATACTTTGGGTTTCTTATAGCGTCATTAGAAAAGACAAGGATTAAAAAAAAAAAAGAAAAGACAAGGATTCTGGGATTAAAATGCCCATTAGCCTATCTTTCATCCGGCTGATCTCTCCCGGAGGAATCTGCTTTTAGCCCTCCTCATGCAGGATGTTTTATCAGGTGGGAGAAAGCATTGCTTTGAATATTTTACTTCATCACCTGATTTAATTATTTTGATGTCTTTTGTAACTGAAGTTTTGGTTTATTATTGTTTCTCATCAACCAACTCTAATTAGAACTTTTTTTGGAGGGGAGGTGAAGTGGGAGGCAGAAGGCATTTGTAATTTGATGGAAGGAAAATAACTAGCACCTAGTATTTACTATGTGATAGGTGTTTTGATGGGCATATTGTATCTATCTCAATCTTCACAACAATCTTTTAGAGTTATATATATCTACATTTAAGAGAAGAAAAAAACTGAGGTTTGAGAAGACTAGATAAATAGTATGAGTTCAAAAGGCAGAGTTAGGATTCTAACCCAGGTCATTTTTACTCTAAAATGCAAGGTCTATTCCACTTTACTACTTAGCCTTTATTTAAAACATGGTTACTGCTTTCTGTAAGAGTCTAGATAAGCTGATAAATCTGTCTTGCTTAATTGTCTTTAAATTCTGGTTCACTTTCTCTGGAGGTTCCTTTATAGTAGAATGAACACAATCTACAATCTTCCCCAGAAAGAAAAAGGGCAGAAAGCACAGCCCCTTGCGACATGGAATTAAAAGCTTATTTCCTGTTTTCTTCAGTCTCTGCCTGGATGAAGGGTCTTAGTATACCTCTCCTGCCTCTAGTCAAATCGAAGATAGGCATCTGGGAATGGCTTCTTGGCTATGAAAGTCAGATAGTGTTTTTATTGTCATTTTAACTGCAAGCATTTCTTCCAACCTCCTGTTTCCAATTCCTGCACCTGCTAATTGGCTAATTTTGTTTTCAGTTTGCTGAAGGTTATGTATTCTTAATTATTTTATTAGAGGCAG
>NW_027530115.1:79848-85828 GCF_008692635.1 Crocuta crocuta
AGAGGCAACCATTAAAATATTAACATTTAAAAGATGTACTGAACACCAACAAATTTTTTAAAAAACAATAATTTATTTAGGTAAAATTCACAAAACATGAAACTAACCATTTGAAAGTGAACAATTCAGTGGCAATCAATAGATTCACAATGTTGGGCAACTATACCTCTATCTAGTTCTAAAACATTTCCATCATGACTGAGTAAAGTCTTTAACCCATGAAACGGTGTCTCTTCATTTGCACCTCCACTGCCAACTCTACCCCAGCCTCTTGAGACCACCAATCTGCATTCTGTCTCTATGCATTTATCTATTCTGGTTATTTCATATAAATGTAATCATATAATATATGAAATTTTGCCTGGCTTCTTTCACTTAGTGTAATGTTTTCAAAATTCATGCACAGTATAGCACTTATTGGGACTTCATTGCTTTTTATGGCTGAGTAGTATTCCAATCTATGTATACACCACAATTTCTTTCTCCATAAATCCACTGATGGACATTTGGGCCATTTCCATTTTTGGCTCTGGTGAATAGTGCTGTTATGAGCATGTAGGTACATGTACTTCTCTGAGGACCTGCTTTTAATTATTTGGTGTATATACCAAAGAGTGGAATGCACATGCATATTATAAGTCCAGTCTTTAGCTTTTTGAGGAATCTCCAAACTGATTTTCAAAACAGTTGAACCATTTTACATTCTTATCAGCAATATACAAGAGTTCTAATTTTTCCTCATCTTGGTCAGCATTTGATATTGTCCTTTTTCTTTTAATTATAAACCATTCTAGTGGCTGTGAAGTTTTTCATTGTGGCTTTGATTTTTATTTCCCTGATGACTAATGATTTTAAGGACCTTTTTATGTGCTTCTTGGCCACTTGTATATCTTCTTTGGAAAAGTGTATATTTAAGTGTTTTGCTCATTTTTAATTGGGTGTTGTTGTTGTTGTTGTTGAGCCGCAAAAGTTCTTTATATATTCTGGATACCAGGCCCTTATTATGTATATGACATATAAAAACTTTCTATGATTCTGTAGTTTATCCTTTCAATTTCTTCATAATGTCTTTTGATGCATATGTCTTTAATTTTTATAAAGTCAGGTTTATCTACTTTTCTTTTGTTGCTTATACTTTCGGTGTCCTATCTAAAATTCCATTGTGAAAACCAGGGCCATGAAGATTACCTTTATTATTTTTTGTTGGAATTATTATGGTTTAAGCTATTATTTCATAATCCATGTTGAATTAATTATTATATATGGTATGAAATAAGGGCCCAGCTTCATCCTTTTGCATGTGGATATCTTATTGTCCCAGCAACATTTGTTGAAGAGACCATTTCCCCATTGAATGGTACTGACATCTTGTCAAAATTAATTGGCCATAGACATATGGGTTTATTTTGGATTCTCAGTTCTATTCCATTGATTTATTTGTTGATCCTTATGCCAGTACCATCTTGTTTTGATTACTGTAGCTTTGCAGAAAGTTTTGCTATCAGGAAGTAGGATTCCTCTAGCTTTGCTCTTCTTTTTCAGAATTGTTTGGTACTTTTGGCCTCTTGAAAATCCATATGAATTTGGGGATTAGCTTTTCCATTTCTGAAAAATGGTTATTAGAATTTTGATAGGGATTGCATTGAATATGTATAGCTCTTTAGTCAGTACTAACATCTTAATAGGTCTTGCAATCCATAAACATAAAATGTCTTTCCGTTTACTTAGGTCTTCTTTAATTACTTTCAGCATTTNCACTTAGGCTCTTTCCATGTTTTAGCTATTGTGGAGAGTGCTGCTATGAACATTGGGGTACATGTGCTCCTATGCCTCAGCATTTAATACTTATTTCTTTTAATGTAACATTTTACATTGATGGATTTTCTCATGTTGAACCACCTGCTTTCCTGGGATAAATTCCATGTGGTCATGGTATATAATCTTTTTAACATGGCATTGCATTCAATGTGCTAGTATTTTGTTGAGGATTTTTGCATCTATATTCATAAGGTATATCTTTCTGTAATTTGCTTGTGATGTCTTTATCAGGATTGTGCTGGCCTCATACAATGAGGTAGGAAGTTTTCTCTCCTATGTTTTCAAAGAATTTGGAAGGATTGGTGTTAATTATTCTTCAAATGTATGGCAGTATTTACCAGTGAACTTTTCATTGTTGAGAGGGTTTTATGTTTTGTTTTGTTTGTTTTTTATTAATTTAGTCTCTCAGAATTTCTATTTCTTCCTCAGTCAGTTTTGGTAATTTGTAAATGTTTAGGAATTTGCCCATTTTGTCCAGTTCATCTAATTTGCTGTCACAGAATTATTAATAGTATTCTCTTATGATTCTTGTTTTTTTCTGTAAGGTTGGTAATCATGTACCCATTTTCATTTATGATTTTAGTTAGTTGCATCTTCCCTCATTTTTTTGTCAGTCTACCTAAAGGTTTGTCAATGTTGTTGATCTTTTCAAAGAACCAAACTTTGGTTTCCTTAATTCTCTGTATTAGTTTTCTATTCTATATTTTGTTTATCTCTACTCTGATCATTATTTCCTTTACTCTGCTAGTTTTGTATTTGCTTTGTTCCTTCATTTCTAGTTCTTTAAGGTGTAAAGTTATGTTATTGAGTTGATAGTTTTCTTTTTTTTAATGTAGGAATTTACAACTATAAACCTCTTTCTTAACAATGGACTCCCTCAGGGGTAATTTCTGTCTGTTTCTTTTTTTCCCCGGTGAATGGGCCATGCTTTCCTGTTTCTTTGTATGCCTTGTGATCTTTTGTTGAAAACTGGACATTGAATAATATAATGTTATGTAGCTCTGGAAATCAAACTTCTCCAGAGTTTGCTAATTTTTTCCTTTAAAAATTTTATTTTAATTGCAGTACAGAATTAGCTATATTTAATTATAGAAGTCTATAAAATTAAAACTATTTTTTTTATTTTTTTAAAGATTTTTATTTATTTCTAGGAGAGAGAGAGAAAGACAGCGTGAGCAGGGGGAGGGTCAGAGAGAGAGGGAGTCACAGACTGAAACAGGCTCCAGGCTCTGAGCTGGCAGTCAGCACAGAGCCCGACGCGGGGCTCGAACCTACGAACCGCGAGATCATGACCTAAGTGAAAGTCGGACGCTTAACCGACTAAGCCACCCAGGCGCCCCCAAACTATTTTTGTATAGACTGAACTCTTTGTTATGTATACTCAGTGAAGTCTCTTTTTCTTTAGCTGTGTTTAACTAGCATTTTTAAAACCAGTGTAGTTTCTTTGTTGTTAATGCTTCTATGTTTTTATTATTTTCATAAGTTTTTATTTAAATTCTAGTTAGTTACCGTATGGTGTAATACTAGTTTCAGTTGTACAATTCAGTGATTCAACACTTCCATACAACACCCAGTGCTCATCATGACAAGTGCACTCCTTAATCCCTATCACCTATTTTACGCATTCCCTGACCCACCCCCCCCTCTGGTAACCATCAATTTGTTCTCTAGAGTTAAGAGTCTGTTTCATAGTTTGTCTCTCTCTTTTCCCCCATGCTTGTTTGTTTTGTTTCTTAAATTCCGCATATGAGTGACATCATATGGTATTTGTCTTTATCTGACTGAATGATGTAATGAGTATTTTGAAAGAGATTTCTTTGAACTCCAGAATACACACACACACACACACACACACACACACACCCTTCAACATCAAAATACAAAACCAAAAAACCCATTTCTCCCAGTCTTTGCAGATTGGTTCTGTGCTGGGAGAGAGGCAAGATGGTGGAGATGTAGGAAACTCCATACATTTTGCTTGCCCCCATCTTTCAAACAGAGAAGGCCTGAAGCCATAGGACACTGAACGGCAGGAGTCTGGGAGGAAGAGTGACAGAGTCCACTAAGAAGACAACCTCATAGGGCTACCTCAAGAAACAAACCAAAGTACACATGGTGGAGAGTCCCAAATACCACTATGAGGAGGGAAATAAAATAAAGTCTCAACAAGAGAGGCTAAGAGACACCATTAAAAGAAATCTTCCTGAATGGACAGGCCCTGGACAGTCAATGAACCTTCTTTAATATAGCAGTACTCGCAGGTGCAGAGCACATAACGAACTTTTAAAATTAACAAGAGACAGAAGCTAGCCAAAATGATGAAACTGAAGAACTCTCCTCTAAAGAAATCCCAGGAAGAAATGACAGCTAAAAAACTGCTCAAAACAGATATAAGCAACATAACTAAAGAAGAATTTAGAAAAATAGTCATAAAATTAATCTCTGGGCTTGAAAAAGACATGGAAGATATCAGAGAAACTATTGCTACAAAGACTATAGAGCTTAAAAATAGTTGTGATGAATTAAAAAATGCTATAAATGAGGTGCATAATAAAATGGAGGTGTCTGATGCATGGATTGAAGAGGCAGAGAGGAAAATAGGTGAATTCGAAGACATAATTATAGAAAAAGAGGAAGCCGAGAATAAAAGAGATAAATTGATCCAGGCACATGAAGGGAGAGTTCGAGAGCTGAGTGATACAATCCAATGGAACAATATCTGTATCATAGGAATTCGAGAAGAGGAAGAGAGAGAGAAATACAACAATTCAAACTCTATTGGATGCGGCAAAAAGAGTCCTAGAGGAAAGTACATTGCACTCCAGGCCTGTTTCAAGAGTTTAGAAAAAGTTCAAATACAGAATTTAACAGCGCACCTAAAGGAACTAGAAGGAGAGCAGCAAGAGCACCCCAAACCCAGTAGGAGAAGAGAAATAATAAAAATCAGGGCAGAAATAAACAATATANTAGAGTTAAGAGTCTGTTTCATAGTTTGTCTCTCTCTTTTCCCCCATGCTTGTTTGTTTTGTTTCTTAAATTCCGCATATGAGTGACATCATATGGTATTTGTCTTTATCTGACTGAATGATGTAATGAGTATTTTGAAAGAGATTTCTTTGAACTCCAGAATACACACACACACACACACACACACACACACACCCTTCAACATCAAAATACAAAACCAAAAAACCCATTTCTCCCAGTCTTTGCAGATTGGTTCTGTGCTGGGAGAGAGGCAAGATGGTGGAGATGTAGGAAACTCCATACATTTTGCTTGCCCCCATCTTTCAAACAGAGAAGGCCTGAAGCCATAGGACACTGAACGGCAGGAGTCTGGGAGGAAGAGTGACAGAGTCCACTAAGAAGACAACCTCATAGGGCTACCTCAAGAAACAAACCAAAGTACACATGGTGGAGAGTCCCAAATACCACTATGAGTAGGGAAATAAAATAAAGTCTCAACAAGAGAGGCTAAGAGACACCATTAAAAGAAATCTTCCTGAATGGACAGGCCCTGGACAGTCAATGAACCTTCTTTAATATAGCAGTACTCGCAGGTGCAGAGCACATAACGAACTTTTAAAATTAACAAGAGACAGAAGCTAGCCAAAATGATGAAACTGAAGAACTCTCCTCTAAAGAAATCCCAGGAAGAAATGACAGCTAAAAAACTGCTCAAAACAGATATAAGCAACATAACTAAAGAAGAATTTAGAAAAATAGTCATAAAATTAATCTCTGGGCTTGAAAAAGACATGGAAGATATCAGAGAAACTATTGCTACAAAGACTATAGAGCTTAAAAATAGTTGTGATGAATTAAAAAATGCTATAAATGAGGTGCATAATAAAATGGAGGTGTCTGATGCATGGATTGAAGAGGCAGAGAGGAAAATAGGTGAATTCGAAGACATAATTATAGAAAAAGAGGAAGCCGAGAATAAAAGAGATAAATTGATCCAGGCACATGAAGGGAGAGTTCGAGAGCTGAGTGATACAATCCAATGGAACAATATCTGTATCATAGGAATTCGAGAAGAGGAAGAGAGAGAGAAATACAACAATTCAAACNAGCACCCAAATAGACAAAATCATGAATGAAAATGGTTTTTTTGTTTTTTTGTTTTTTGTTTTTTACAAATAGTTTATTGTCAAATTAG
>NW_027530116.1:0-445 GCF_008692635.1 Crocuta crocuta
TTCCTGGAATTTCTTTGGAGGAGAGCTCTTTCGTTTCGTCATTTTCTTTAACTTTCTATCTCTTGCTAGTTTTAAAAGCTTGTTATGCACTTTGCACCTGTGAGCGCTGCTGTACCAAAGAAGGCTCTTTGACTGTCCAGGGCCTGTCTGTTGAGAAAGTGTTCTTTGAATGATATCTCTTGGTCTCTCTTTTTGAGACCTTGGTTATTTTATTTTCCTACTCGTAGTGGTATTTGNTGGGACTCTGTACCATGTGTACTTTGGCTTGTTTCTTGAGGTAACCCTGGGGAAGAAAACAGACAGACAAACACACAGGGAACAAAGGCACACAAACAGACAAATCCAACAAACACGCGAACCGAAAGGGAAAACGAAAAAGAAAAGAGAAAGAAGAAGGAGGGAAGGCGAATAAGAAGAAATAAAAATAAGTAAAAAAGAAAAAAGA
>NW_027530117.1:0-489 GCF_008692635.1 Crocuta crocuta
ATTTACATTATTCACTTGATTATTTCAACCTCAGTTCTTTTCTAGATTGCTAAGAAGAAAGATGAGCTAAGACACCCCCCTAAGTAAGAGAAGCTTATAAATATACTAGAATTTGTATACTGGATGGTCCCAGATGAAAGAGAGAGGATCCCCACCATCAGAGCTCCCATTCGATTTATTTATTTACTTACTTACTTACTTGAGAGAGAGAGAGAGAGAGAGAGAGAGCAAGCGAGCACAAGGAGGGGCAGAGGGNTCTTAAGCAGGATCCACTTCCAGCATGGAGCCCATCTCAGGGCTTAATCTCAGAACCCTGAGATCATTACCAGCGCTGAAATCAAGTTGGATACTTAACCAACTGAGTCACACAGGAAACCCCCCATTTTGTAATGTTTATTTATTTATCTTGAGAGAGTGAGAGAAAGAGAGAGAGAGAGAATATCAAGTCTCCATACCCAGCACAGAGCCACAGGGCTCGACCCCAGGACT
>NW_027530118.1:0-580 GCF_008692635.1 Crocuta crocuta
CCTCTGAGCCTCTTGTATTTCAACGTTTACTTCTTTTCCCAGGTTTGAGAAGTTCTCTGCTATAAAATGTTCTAGGACTCCTTCAGCACCTTTCCCCCTCTCTTCCTCATCTGGGATTCCTATGTTACGGATATTGTTGCATTTGACCATGTCGCTGAGCTCTCGAACTCTTCTTTCATGTTCCTGGATCAGTTTGTCTCTTTTTTTGTCAGCTTCTTTTTTTTCTATAATGGTGTCTTGTAAATCACTATTCTCCTTTGTGCCTCTTCAATACGTGCATTGGAGGCCTCTAATTTATTATGTATCTCATTTATCGTTTTTTTTAATTCTTCATGCCTATTTATATTCTCCATTTTGTCTGTAGCCATAGTTTCTTTGATGTCCCTTATGTCTTCTTCAAGCCCAGCTANTATTAATTTTATGATTATTAATCTAAAATCTTGTTCATTTGTGCTGCTTATATCTGTTTTGAGCAGTTCATTAGCTGTCAGTTCTTCTGGGAGTTTCTTTGGGGGAGAGCTTTTTCGTTTCATCGTTTTAGTTATCTTTCTGGCTCTTGTTAGTTTTAAAGACCTGTTAT
>NW_027530119.1:0-1466 GCF_008692635.1 Crocuta crocuta
CCATCAGCATATTGTTCTCTCCATCTTCAACACACCACTCCTCCGTTCCTCCACTACCACTGCCACAGACCCTGGCTGTCATCCTGTCTTACCTGGACGATACCACTGGTCACCCAACTGTTCCAACGTTATCTTTCCACTGTGGCTTCACAGAAAGATCCTGTGAAACTATGTACCAAAGTATGCTCTGCTCTATTCAAAACTCCTCCACCTTTCACATCATTCTAAGTAAAAGCCAAATTTTTAGAGAAGCCCATATACAGTGGCCTCCCTTTGATTTCTTGGAACTCCTTTCCACTACTCTCCTCCTTGTACACTCCACTTTGGCAATATTGGCTTCCTTCTCCTTCCCCAACGTGCTGATCACATTCCTTCCTCAAAAATGTGCTGTTTCCTCTACTTAGAACCGACTACAACTCTACTGCCTGGAAGTACTTCTATGGTTCCTTTCCTCACCACATTGAATCACTGATTAATCACACCTTCTCAGTGCAGCCCTCTATCACCTTCTAGAGTATATTGGTTGCAAATACAAATCCCCCATTCTTTATCCCTCCCTCTACCCATGCCTTTTGAAATATAACCTGTAGCTTCTTCTAGCAAAAGCTGAGATCTATTTACCCTCTTCTTCAAAAAGATCAACTTCATCGATTAGAATGCATCAGATGGGGAATTGTGTTGGTACTAAGTTTAGGCTTCAAGATGCCTCGTGTCCTTTTACTTTCTCACTTGAGGCCCTGCCACCTGTCACAGAAGCTTGGGATTTGTCTGCCACACAATGAGGGACATGAGGCCCAGTTGCCCAGACGGCCCCAGCTGATAGTCAGCCAACAACAGCAATGTAAAAGAGAGGAAAGAAATGCGAGCCTTTCTGTAACAAAAGCACCTAGTTGACCTGTGAGCCAACATTAAACACATGAGCAAGCCAGCCAAGGCCAATGAAGATCAATCAGGCCTACTTCATATTGACAGAACTGCTCAACCAACCAATAAACATGACAGCAATAAAAATGCTACCATTCGAAGCCACTATGTTTTGGGGGCGATTTATTACATAACGATAGCTAACCAATTCGTCATTTGATTTTAAATTTCTACTGTTTACCCCACTGTTAACCCACGAAGCTTTGAATCCCTTCATTTTTCTTTATAGCATTTCCAAAACAACATAGTATTCACTGATACAGGTATTTATTGTCTGTCCCTACCAACTGGGTCATGGCAGATATCTTTCCTCTTGACACATATTAAACACTCAGAAAACATATTTGGGGGGGACTTGGGGGTTTCAGTTGGTTAAGCATCTGATTTTGGCTCAGGTCACAATCTCACAGTTCTTGTGTTTAAGGCCTGGGTTGGGATCTGTACTGATCGCTTAGAGCCCGGAGCCTGCTTAGGATTCTGTGTCTCCCTCTCTCTACACCCCTCCCTCATTCACACTCTCTCGCTCAAAAATAAACAGTATA
>NW_027530120.1:0-456 GCF_008692635.1 Crocuta crocuta
CTGCTATAATTTGTTCAAGGACTCCTTCAGCGCTTTTCCCTCTCTTTTCCTGTTCTGGAATTCCTATGATACTGATATTGTTCCATTTGATTGTATCACTCAGTTCTCAAACTCTCCTTTTGTGTTCCTGGATCAGTTTATCTCTCTGTGTCCTGGCCTCCTCTTTTTCTATAATTGTGTCTTCTAATTCACCTATTCTCCTCTCTGCCTCTTCAATCCGTGCATTGGACGCCTCCATTTTATTATGCACGTCATTTATAGCAGTTTTTAATTCATCACAAGTATTTTTAACCTCCATCATCTTTGTAGCTGTAGCTTCTCTGATGTCTTCCATGCCTTTTTCAAGCCCAGTGGTTAAGTTTATGACTATTGTTCTAAATTCTTGNTCTTGTTCAGGTTTCTTATATCTCCTTTGAGCAGTTCTTTAGCTGTCATTTCTTCCTGGAGTTTCTTTAG
>NW_027530121.1:0-498 GCF_008692635.1 Crocuta crocuta
AAACATGGAGGTTAAAGGACACCCTTCTAAAGAATGAATGGGCCAGGCAATTAGGGAAGGATTTTAAAAATATGTGGAAACAAATGAAAATTAAAACACAACAATCCAAAATCTATGGGATGCGGCAAAGGCAGTCCTAAGAGGAAAGTACAATGCTCTCTAGGCCTATTTCAAGAGATTAGAAAAAGCGCAAGTCCAAAATCTAATAGCTCACCTAAAGGAACTAGAGGCAGAGGAACAAGAACACCCTAAACCCAGTAGAAGACGAGAAATAGTGAAAATTAGATCAGAAATAAACAACATACAGACCAAAATAAATTGAACAGATCAATGAAACCAAGAGTTGGTTTTTTGAAAAAATTAACNATTAACAAACCTCTAGCCAGACTTATCAAAAAGAAAAGAGAGAGCACCAAATAGACAAAATTATGAATGAAAATGGGCTTAATACATCCAACCCCTCAGAAATACAAGTAATTATCAGGGAATACTATGAAA
>NW_027530122.1:0-480 GCF_008692635.1 Crocuta crocuta
TTGGGCATCCAACTTCAGCTCAGGTCATGATCTTGTGGTCTGTGGGTTTAAGCCCTGCATCGGGTTCCGTACAGACAGCTAAGAGCCTGGAGCCTGTTTTAGATTCTGTGTCTCCCTCTTTCTCTGCCCCACTCCCATTCATGCTCCGTCTCTCTTGGTCTCAAAAAGAAAGAAACTATCAAATAATTAAAAAGAAACCCAAAATTAACCAAATACAGGGCACTTGGGTGGCTCCGTCGCTTAAGTAGCTGACTTCTGCTCAGGTCATGATTTCATAGTTGGTGGGTTGCAGCGCTGCACTGGGCTCTCTGCTGACAGCTCAGAGTCTGCAGCCTGCTTCAGATTCTGTGTCTCCCTCTCTGCCCTCCCCCACTACTTGTGTGTCTATGTCTCTCCAAAAGTGAACCAACATTAATTTTTTAAAATAAAGTTAAGCAAATACATAAGGAAAATGACTGGCCTATTAATATCCCTCTAACC
>NW_027530123.1:0-170 GCF_008692635.1 Crocuta crocuta
TATTCGGGGTCTTTTGTGGTTCCATACAAATTTTAGGATAGTTAGGTCTAGCTTTGGGAAGAATGCTGGTGTATTTTTTTTTTTTTAAATATTTTTTTATTTCTAGGAGAGAGAGAGACAGCGTGAGCAGGGGAGGGTCAGAGAGAGAGGGAGTGACAGACTCCGAAACA
>NW_027530123.1:207-537 GCF_008692635.1 Crocuta crocuta
CGGGGCTCGAACCCACGAACCGCGAGATCATGACCTAAGCGAAAGTCGGACGCTTAACCGACTAAGCCACCCAGGCGCCCCTGGTGTATTTTTGATTGGGATTGCATTGACTGTGTAGATTGCTTTGGGTAGTAATGACATTTTAACAATAGTTATTCTTCTGATCCATTAGAATGGAATGTGTTTCTATTTCTTTGTATCTTCAATTTTCTTCATAAATTTTCTATAGTTTTCATCATACATATCTCCTATATCTTTGGTAATGTTTATTCCTAGGTATTTTATGGGTTTTTTGTGTGTGTGTGTGCAATTGTGAATGGGATCAGTTTC
>NW_027530124.1:0-538 GCF_008692635.1 Crocuta crocuta
AGACTTTTATCTCTCCTTCTATTCTGAATGACAGGCTTGATGGATCAAGGCTTCTTGGCTGCATATATTTTCTTTTCATCACATTGAAGATTTCCAGCCATTCCTTTCTGGCCTGCCAAGTTTCAGTAGATAGGTGTGTCACCACTCTGATAGGTTTGCCTTTGTACGTTAAGGCTCTTTTTTCCCTAGCTTCTTTCAGAATTCTCTTTGTCCTTCTATTTTGCCAGTTTCACTATGATATGTCGTACAGAAAACGGATTCAAGTTACATCTGAGATGAGTTCTCTCTGCCTCTTGAATTTCAAAATCTACTTCCCTCCCCAGGTTGGGGAAGTTCTCTGCTATAATTTGTTCCAGGACTCCTTCAGCACCNTTTCCCTCTCTCTTCCCCTTCTGTGATTCCTATGATACGGATATTGTTGTGTTTGACCATATCGGTGAGCTCTTGAACTCTTCTTTCATGTTCCCGCATCAGTTTATCTCTCTTTTTCTCGGTTTCTTCTTTTTCTATAATTGTGTTTTCTAAATCACTTATTCTC
>NW_027530125.1:0-442 GCF_008692635.1 Crocuta crocuta
GCTAACCAAAATGAAGAAACGAAAGAGCTCTCCTCCAAAGAAATTACAAGAAAAATTGACAGTGAAAGAAATGCTCAAACCAGATATAACCAGCATAACTGAACAAGATATTAGAACAATAATCATAAAATTAATCGCTGGGCTTGAAAAAAGCATGGAGGACATCAAAGAAACTATGGCTACAAACACCATGGAGGTTAAAAATAGGTATGATGAATTAAAAAATGCGATAATGCGATATATAATAAACTGGAGGCATCCAATGCACAGATTGAAGAGGCAGAAAGGAGAAGAAGTGATTTAGAAGACACATTTATAGAANGGGAAGTAGACGTTGATATCCAAGAGGCACACAGAACTCACCTCAGACGTAATTTGAATTGATCTTCTGCACGATATATCATAGTAAAAATGGCAATATATAAGGACAAAGAGAGAATTT
>NW_027530126.1:0-968 GCF_008692635.1 Crocuta crocuta
TGCCTTACATTGATCCATTATCTGTCAGTACACAGGGAAGACAGGAGCTGCCTTTGCAAGAGAGGCTGAAAGCGTTGTATACTTTTCTGTTGTTTATGGTGTGTCTTCCTGTGACTGTACTCAGGAGGGGACGACAAAAAGACAGCTCAGGGTTTTCTTTGTCTGGAGGGTTGTGGCATTTGGGGCAAGTTATTTAGTACGACACGTTTGCTGATGGATCCTCATGCATGAGAAGGTCGAGGCAGTCTGGGAGACATTTGGGCAACTTATAAACAAAGAATATTGATTGAACGATGTGTTGTGCAGTGAAATACAATAAATTAAAAGGTGAGACTGAAAAAAACCTGAAATCATGGTTCTCTAATAACTGCTGTAACTTGTAGACATCTAGTAAGTGAGGCATTTAGTATGCATTATCCCTAGTCTTTACAATAATCTTGTAAACTTGATACCATTACCCCCAGTTTATAGGAGGTTTATTCTCTCTACATTAGAGAAATGAAGTTATTTGCCTACTCAGTACTGAAGTCAGCTTTGAGTTTAGGTGGATCAAGCTCCAAAGTATTTCCTATGTCTTCATGGTCAATTTGAGCTCAACTCATCTTGTTGTTAAAGATATAGTAAAATAACACCACGTTGGAAAGTACATTTATCTGTTTCCGATAATCTGGCCATAATTATGATCAGAGGTTTTGAGGCAGGAACATGAGCCAGACTGATTCTTCAGGTTAACAGCCAGCTGTGCTGCATCCTTATCTGTTTGAGACCACAGTTACCATGCAGAACAACAGTGAACACCCCAAAGCAACTCCCCCCCCACCGACAACCGTTGATTCTTAGAGCCCACCTGTGACATAATATGTGCATAACAAATAAAATGGGAGCTCTGTTAGGTTGGTGGTTGGAAGGCAAGGATAGGGGACTCTTTTAAAGCTCAAACTCCTAGTGATGAGGAACTTGTAGTAAAG
>NW_027530127.1:0-1948 GCF_008692635.1 Crocuta crocuta
TCCAGTCCCTTCTTGAACCAAGCGCTGCACCTCGCTTTTATGGGCATGTAAACTCCCCGTACTGGGGGCGCAGCCGAAGTTGGTTGAGCTCTTCATCCCAAGCCAGTCCCAATCTCCAAATCCCAGTCTGTGTGCCCCGCTTAAGTTGCCTTAGACACAACTTCCCAGGCAATCCCCTCGGGGATATTCCAGGCCTCCTGCCTGGTTCTGGGGGTGGAGTCAGAATTGCTGCTTCCTTCTCTGGGTCGGGCTGGCGAGCATGGGCGGGGGCTTCCCTGCCGGGTGCGCGGAGCCCGCTGGAGTGCGGAAATCCAGGTCTCATCACCCGAAACACAAACTCGCAGGCAAATCTCCCAGTTTTTAGCTCTTTGCCTTCCCTCTAGAGTTCCAGCCAGCCAGGAGAGCAGACATCGGGAGTCCGCGCGGCTCTTTCAGGGGCCCAAGCCCGCCGGAAGGACAATGGCGGCAGGCGCGCCGCTACTCTAGAAGTCCAGCCAGCCAGGAGCCACAACAAAGAAGCAGTCCGTGAGCTCAGCCCCTCCAGGACCAGTTGGCGGGAGGGGACCTGGCATGCAGGTATTTGGCGTGCAGGGTGTTTTTATGCCCCGAGCGGAAGTTTTTCTCCCGAGCGGAGGTTTTTCTGTTTCGGACTTTCTCTTTTTCCCCTCTCACTCCCCGCAGAGGGGGATTTCCTCCGACCCTGGAGTCTCCGATCCCGGCCTGATTTTATCTTCCCCAGTTCGCACTCACGTTAGAAGGCTTTCTTAGTGGATTCTGCGTCCTTTTTCTCCCAATCTCTCAGGTTTTGTAAGGTTTCCAATGGCTTCAGAGCTCTTCCGTGTGAGGTATGGGCGCAAGTGCAAGTACGGAGCTCCTTACTTCTCCGAGAATATCATATGGTTCTTATCCTTTCTATCATTAATGTAGTGTATCATTCATTCATTTTAGTATATTGAGTCACCTAAAAGAGACTCTTTGTGTAGAATGAATAGGCCAGGAGAGAGTATGAAAATTAAAATAATAAAAGCAGTACAAATAAGTATTGCTGTAAAAATCCTTCCAGATGTTGATAAAGTGATTGGATCTGATGCGGGTTCCATATTTTACAAATATGTTACCAAATATATGAAACATGAAAGCGATAGGAGTAAAGAATGAGCTCAGAATTAAGTGACCATCAGCTTAATATACACTACTGTATGCAGAAGATGTTATATATAATCTGATGGTAACCACAAATCAAAAATCAGTAATAGATATGCAAAAAACATATAGTAATAAACCTACAAAGCAAACTATGACAGAGAAAGAGAAGAAAATATCGTTAAAACCTTAAAACAACCTGAAAGCAACAAAATGGCAATAAATGCATATCTATCAATAACTACTTTGATGTAAATGGACTGTGTGCTCCAATCAAAGTATATGGGGTGACAGCATGGATATAAAACCCAGACCCATCCATACAGTGACTAATACAGACTCATTTGAGAGCTAAAGACACCTGTATATTAAAACTGAGGAGATGCACATTTAATGACAGTTCGAGTAATAATACTTATATTGGATAAAATAAACGTTAAAACAAAGCCTATAAAAAGAGACAAAGAGGGGTACCTGGGTGGCTCAGTCGGCTAAGCGACCAACTTTGGCTCAGGTCATGTTCTCATGGTTCGTGGGTTTGAGCCCCGCGTTGGGCTCTGTGCTGACAGCCAGCTCAGAGCCTGGAGCCTGCTTCGGATTCTGTGTATCCCTCTCTGTCTGACTGTGGGAGCCCGACAGTGACCACAAGAAAGCGTGGTTAGGGACGCAGAGATGTGCCTGCACACGGGACTCTCTGCCTGGGCAGACCATGCCTGCAAACACGATGTTCGGCCAAGGGGCCTGCACATAATATCCAAGGTAATGATCCGCTCGCACACGAGGGAACATGCCCTCCTTAGAAATA
>NW_027530128.1:0-633 GCF_008692635.1 Crocuta crocuta
TTGATCCATTCATCAGTTGATGGACACTTAGGCTCTTTCCATGTACTAACTATTGTTGAGAGAGCTGTTATGAACATTGGGGAACATGCGCCCCTATGCATCAGCACTCCTGTATCCCTTGGGTAAATTCCTAGCAGTGCTATTGCTGGGTCATAGGGGAGTTCTAGTGTTAATTTTTTTGAGGAATCTCCACACTGTTATCCAGAGGGGCTGCACCAGTTTCCATTCCCACCAACAGTGTAGGAGGGTGCCCNCTCCACATACTCGCCAGCATCTAGAGTCCTCTGATTTGCTCATTTAACCACTCTGACTGGCATGAGGTGGTGTCTCAATGTGGTTTTGATTTGTATTTCCCTGATGAGGAGGGATGCGGAGCATCGTTTCATGTGTCTGTTGGCCATCAGGATGTCCTCTTTGGAGAAGTGTCTGTTCATGTCTTCTGCACATTTTTTCACTGGATTTTTTGTTCTTCAGGTGTGGAGTTGGGTGGGTTCCTTATAGATTTTGGATATTAACCCTTTATCTGATATTTCATTTGCAACTATCTTTTCCCATTCGTTAGGTTGCCAATTAGTTTTTTGGTTTGTTTCCTTTGCAGGGAAAAGCTTTTTATCTTTGTGCGGTCCCAATCGT
>NW_027530128.1:992-1149 GCF_008692635.1 Crocuta crocuta
TTCCATTGGTCTATGGGTCTGTTTTTGTGCCAATACCATACTGTCTTGATGATGACAGCTTTGTAGGAGAGGCTAAAGTCTGGGATGGTGATACCTCCTGTTTTGGTTTTCCTCTTCAATATTACTTTGACTATTCGGGGTCTTTTGTGGTTCCATA
>NW_027530129.1:0-598 GCF_008692635.1 Crocuta crocuta
AAGATTATTCTAGAGCTGACCCACTCACTGTCTGTTTTTGTAAAAA
The DNA here is from genome assembly GCF_008692635.1 of Crocuta crocuta. Classification (NCBI taxonomy): domain Eukaryota; kingdom Metazoa; phylum Chordata; class Mammalia; order Carnivora; family Hyaenidae; genus Crocuta; species Crocuta crocuta. The sequence continues at coordinate 47 of NW_027530129.1, forward strand.
CAAAAATTTTATTGACACACAACCAAGTCCTTGTATTTATGTATGGTCTGTGGCTGTATTTGGAACCACAGCAGTAGACTGGAATAGTTGTAAGAGATTAAATGCAGGCAAAGCCTTAAATATTAATCCTCTTCCTTAAAAGAAAGTTGACTGGCATCTTAGAGAACCACATTCAAAGGTGAAAACATCAGGTTGGGACAATGGTTGAGTGGTGATACTATAGAATGTTGTAAAGAAAAAGGAGTTATAGGAAGGAGGGTCTATAAATGAAGNAAGGGTAGAGAATCAAATGAATTTCTGAGATGAGGGTCAAACCTAACAATTACATCTAAAGAATAAATGTAGATGGGTAGGTTTTTAAAGATATTTTAACAATTGATAATGCTTCTTTTTTTTTCCTATAAAAATCTAAAGCATCCAAGTGATAGACAAGAAAAGTGTGAAAGTAAACCAAAGATTTTAAAATGCATGTTTTAAACCTACCATAAGGTTGAATTTTCTTTCATTTTGCCCACTTTTTTAGTTGGAATCATGCTTTTAACAAATTTATTT
>NW_027530130.1:0-477 GCF_008692635.1 Crocuta crocuta
TTTTATTTTCCTACTCGTAGTGATATTTGGGACTCTCCACCATGGGTACTTCGGCTTGTTTCTTGAGATAGCCCTGGAGAAGAAAACAGACAGACAAACACACAAGGAGCAGAGGCACACAAACGCACAGACAAGTCCAACTAACATGCAAACTGAGAGGGAAAACGCAAAAGTTAAGAGAAAAGACGGAGAGGGAAGGCGAATAATAGAAAATTTAAAACTACATAAAAAGGTCAAAAAGAAGAAAAGGAAAAAAGAAGAAAACCGATGGACAAAGAGCGGTTTAAAGCTTATAACCGGATTTCCCAGCTACAATGAAATACCGGGTGTATGCAGTGCTGGTTGAAGAGCATAGAGAAAGAGAGAGAAGACAGGGCGGCGATGAGGCAANTTTTTTTGGGTGTGTAAGCTCCCCGTGCTGGGGGCGCAGTCCAAGTGGGTTGCGCTCTTTAACCCAGGCCAGGCCTAGTTTCCAAA
>NW_027530131.1:0-816 GCF_008692635.1 Crocuta crocuta
GCTCTCTCTCTAGTTGCTTTAGGTGCACTGTTAGATTTTGCACTTGCGCTGTTTCTCATTTCTTCAAATAGGCCGGGAGTGCAATGTACTTTCCTCTTAGGACTGCTTTCGCCACATCCCATAGAGTTTGGATTGTTTTGTTCTCATTTTCATTTGTTCCCATATATTTTTAAATTTCTTCTCTAATTGCCTGATTGGCCCATTCGTTCTTTAGTAGGGTGTTCTTTAGCCTCCATGTTTTGAGGGGTTTTCTAGACTTCTTCCTGTGATTGATTTCAAGTTTCATAGCATTGTGATCTGAAAGTGTGCATGGTATGATCTCAGTTCTTTTATATTTATTGAGGGCTGCTTTATGTCTCAGGATGTGATCTAGGCAAATGTGCCATGTGCGCTTGAGAAGAAAGTGAATTCCATGGCCTCAGGATGTAGAGTTCTGAATATATCTGTCAAATCCATCTGGTCCAATGTGTCATCCAAGTCCATTGTTTCTTTAGTGATTTTTCTGTCTAGTTGATCTATCCATTGCTGTAAGTGGAGTATTAAAGTCCCCTGCTATTAGTACATTCTTATCCATAAGATTGTTTCTGTTTGTGATTAATTGTTTTATGTATTTNTATGTATTTAGGTGCTCCCATATTTGGTGCATAGACATTTATAATTGTTAGCACTTCCTGATGGATAGGCCCTGTAATGATTATATAATGCCCTTCTTCATCCCTTGTTACTGCCTTTACTTTAATGTTCAGTTTGTCTGATATAAGTATACCTACTCCCAGCTTTCTTTTGACTTCCAGTAGCATGATAGATATTTCTCCA
>NW_027530132.1:0-1372 GCF_008692635.1 Crocuta crocuta
AGACGTCTCTTAGAGCACTTTTCACACTGTAGTATTTGTTTATACATCTCTCCTCCAGCTGGTAGGGAACAAGGCCTTTCTAATCTATAATTCCAGAACATCATTCCAGCCTAAGGGAAAAGGAGCTTAGTAAATGGCCATTAAATTGTACGTTTAAGGCATTTTCTTGCTATGTGACCTACATAGCAAGGAAATGCCAACAGAGTCTGACACAAAGTTTTGTGACATGTGTATTAAGGTAATGCTTCCTGACATTTTTTTAACTCATAGATTGGGTTTTGCCCAGTGTCTGTGTCCAAACAGGGTGAGTCCGTGGGTCTCTCGTGGAATCCTCACAGTGCCAAGGAAGGGAGGGCTCCCTCCTTGACAGGTGAGAAAACTGAGAGGCCCAGATGCCTTAAGTAGATGATCTGAGGTAGCACAGCTGGCTGGTGGAATTGCTGGGAGTTAATTCTGGGCAGCCTGCCTTTCCAGGACTTTGCTGAAGGGGTTCTCACTTCAGGGGGACGAGAGAAGGATCTCGGAAGCACCTCTGGGTCTTTTTGAAAATATTTCCCCCTTAGTTTGGTTTCCTTTAGAGGCCAACCCTTGAGACAAGGGTTCAAGCACATGCATTTTACTTGAGAGGGGACCCAGGGTGCAGTGGTGAGAGTATCCAAGCAAGACTTGTGGGCAACTGGAGCGGAAAGCTGTGGAGACGACCTGAGGGTCTGGGAAGAACAGAGCTCGCTCACAGTGGTCCTCCCTGAGGGGCAAGGGGTCTGGCGTGTTTTTCACCTGGACTCTCTTCAGCCATTGGCTGGGGCTGCTCCCAGGGGCCACTAGCCAGCACGTCAAACAGCTAGAAAAAGGCCGCAGGCACCGCCAGATGGACGCGGTCTGGAGCCTCACGCGGGGCACTGACCGAGGCTGCCACGACCCCTGTCCTCATTAGCTCGGAACCACTGTTCAACAGAAAAACAGGCCAGGATATTTGAAATCAGGGCCATTCCAGACTCTTAATGGTGGAGCACATCAGGCACCTGCTTCATCTCAAGAGCCTGGGGAGGGCTGAGGGGGAGGCGGTTTCTTCTCTCTGCTCTCCCTTCCCTTTTCTTGCTGTTTACCTCCTGTTTTCACTAGAGTTGCACAAAGATGGTCCTGAAGAGAGCATCTGAGGATCTGAAATGCAGGGGTTCAGTAAACCCAAAGATAACAAAGATAGCCAATAACAGATCTGATACACATTTTAAAATAGACTTCCTGGGGCACCTGGGTGGCTCCGTCAGTGAAACATTCATTTCTTCTAAGAAAATGATGAAAATATTTCAGACATACAAAGTGGAGTAACAGTAACATCACAAACATCCATGTGCCCACCCCTGAGCTTCAA
>NW_027530133.1:0-527 GCF_008692635.1 Crocuta crocuta
AGGCTAAACTTTATAATCTTTCCTCTTAGAAAATGGCTCATTCACATGTTTCTTCATTCTGAAAATATTTGTTGCGGGCACATTACATGTTAGGCATCAAGCAAAGTCCTGGGCATTCAACACCAAGAAAGTATGGTCTTTATTATCACTGAGTGATTTATTGGATAACTTGCATGTGTCTATTCTTTAATGTTTAATTTAATGCTTTCAAACAATATATAAGCTATGCATTCTTATCTTCACTCTACAGATTAGCATTCAGGAGCTCATAGAATTTATAAGATTTATCCAAGNCAGGAGCTCATAGAATTTATAAGATTTATCCAAGACCTCAGTGGTAACTACAAGTGTCAGGTTAGTTTAGCTTTAACCTAGGCCTAGCCAGAGTGCACTTCACATACATAGGTTGTATTCATCAACGCTTCTGGAGGACTTAGAGGGACCAAAATTCCCATATTATTTTTTTTCTTACCCAATTTTCATCTAGAGCGATGTCCAGAGGTACTTGCTTCTCCAGAAAGGGACGG
>NW_027530134.1:0-1184 GCF_008692635.1 Crocuta crocuta
AGTAGGATTACTTAAAGTTTGTAACTATTTTGAACAACCTAAACTAGCCCTTAGTTGACATTTGGTCATATTCACATAATTTCACTTCCTGTACAATTACATATTTGTATGTAGAAAAAAATGTACTGACTAGTGCCAGAATGAGTGTGTTTTTATGTGTTTGTGTGTGATACACCAATTCTTTTCCTAGATTTTATTCTTGTCCTTATGTATGTGAACATAGAGCTAATCCGTATGGAACTGGAACTTAGAAATGGATGCTCTTGTCTTGACTACCTGGTTCTTGGAGAAGATGGTCAAGAAGATTCTGCCGTGGACTCTATGCCTGATCCTGACTCACTGGGACATCTACATGGTTGGACTCTCAAACTCCAGAAAAGCTGGAAACCTCAGTGAAAACCTGGACTGTCACTGGAAAAGACTCAAAGTTCTGTGAAGGGTGGGAGAAGGAGAGTTTTACACTTGGCAGTGATGGGCGGTATCCACCTGTCAGGAGCTTTTTGGTGAGGTGTCCTTCCCCTTCATCTTGATTTTCACAGAGAAGAGACAGTGAGGGGGGTTGGCAGCAGGAATATGCAGAAGGATAAGGGGTTGAAAGGAGGCTAGAGAACAACGTATAGTGAAGAGAAAGAAAAGGTGAAGGGAAAGTCGTAACTTTATCCCAGTGGGAGAGAAGAAGCTTTGCCTTTTTTATATATTGAGAATAGCTTTCTGGGTATCTGAATGTTTGTAGGAAAAAAAAAAAGTTTCTGGTTATCTCTATAACAATGACGTAGCTTAGCTTGGCTTCCTTGGCTGTCATGTGTATTTGGGCATTAGGAAAACAGTTTTGGTTTTTTTGGTTCCTAATAGTATCTGGAAAATCAAATTTCAGATTCCTTGGGAGATCCCGGGATTGGAAAGTCTGCTTTAGTACTTTTCAATTTTGGTCTTTTGGATTTGTAGGGGAATGTTTTAAAATATGTGTTTTCATTTTTGAAGAGAAGCTGATTGTTGTGTATAATACACACACCACCACCATCACCACCACCACCACCACATCATAATCTCATAAGTCCTGTCATATACTTCCATTCAGTTTCTGAGTTTATAGTTCCCATCGAATTGACACCAAGAAGTATTATTTTTAAGTAATATAGGGTAATGAGAAAAGAATCCAAGGAACTTCATAAGTATGTGAAAAA
>NW_027530135.1:0-488 GCF_008692635.1 Crocuta crocuta
GAACCCACAGCAGGGCCGTGGTCTCCCCGAAGGGCTGAGTTGAGGGCACAAGGGAGCCTGCCGGTCAGGATCCGTCTTTGGCTGCCAAGGCCACACACGTGATTGGGCCCCTGGTCCAGGAGGCCTCCGGAATCCTCTCGGCAGCTGCAGCCGGGCCTGGGTAACGGCATGGTGAGCTTCCAGGTTCCATGCCGAGTCAGCCTGCACCTCTTCCGGACGCCAGGCGCGTGGCGTTGTCACACGTTGGCACTGGGTCCTCTTGGGGAGAGAGCCTTAGCTAGGGTTAGGGTTCGGTCCAGGGACGTCGCCAGGGCCGAAGCGACTCCGGTCTCGTGATCTCCCTCGAGGGCTGAAGTGAGGGCGCATGCGGCAAGGCGGCTCAAGTGCAGGCTTAGGGTTCGAGGCCGGCTTAGGTTTCGGTGGAGGGTCCCCGTTCGGTGTGGGGTTAGGGTTAGGGTTAGGTCCCAGGAGGCTCCAGGCGCCGAACC
>NW_027530136.1:0-199 GCF_008692635.1 Crocuta crocuta
GCCCATTTCTCCACATTCTCGCCAGCATCTAGAGTCCTCTGATTTCCTTAATTTAGACACTCTGGCTGGTGTTAGGTGGTATCTAAGTGTGGTTTTGATTTGTATTTCCCTGATGAGGAGGGATGCTGAGCATAGTTTCATGTGTCTGTTGGACATCTGGATGTCCTCTTTGGAGACGTGTCTGTTCATATCTTCTGCT
>NW_027530136.1:340-789 GCF_008692635.1 Crocuta crocuta
TCGGCTATCTATTAGTTTTATGGATTGTCTCCTTTGCCTTGTAGAAGCTTTTAATCTTGATGAGGTCCCAATAGTTTATTTTTGCTCTTGATTCTTTTGCTTTTGGGGATGTGTCAAGTAAGAAATTGCTACGGTGGAAGTCAAGGAGGTTGTTTCCTGCTTTCTCCTCTAGGGCTTTGATGGTATCCTGTCTCACATTCAGGTCCTTTATCCATTTTGAGTTTATTTTTGTGTATGGTGTGAGAAAATGATCTAGTTTCATTCTTCTACATGTTGCTGTCCAGTTCTCCCAACACCATCTGTTAAAGAGGCTGTCTTTTTTTTCCATTGGATATTCTTTCCTGCTTTCTCAAAGATTACTTGGATGTATACCTTTGGGTCCAGCTCTGAGTTCTCTGTTCTAATCCATTGGTCTATGTGTCTGTTTTTGTACCAGTACCATACTGTCT
>NW_027530137.1:0-712 GCF_008692635.1 Crocuta crocuta
GAATTCCCATATAATCCAGCAAATGCACTTTTAGGTTGACACCCCGAAACAAAGGAAAGCAGGGTTTTGAAGAGACATTTGTACACCAATGTTTATAGGGGTATTATTCACAATGGCCAAAGCCAGAGGCAACCGAAATGTCCATTGATAGACGTGAATCGATAAACAAAATGATACACACACACATGGAATATTATGAATCCATAAAAAGAAAGGGAATTCTGACACAGATTATAATGTGTGTCCACCTGGAGGACATTCTGTGAAGGGAAACAAGCTAGTCACAAAACGATAACGATTGTATGGTTCTAGTCATTTGATGTACAGAGAATGGTCGAGTTCATAGAGACAGAAAACAGAATGGTGCTTTTCAGGACCTGGGAGTGCGGAATGAGGAATTATCATCGAATGGGTACATAGTCAGTTTTACAAGATGGAAAGAGTCCTGGGGTGGACGGTGATGACAGGTCACAGCAAGGTAAATATACTCAATACCACTGAAGTGCTTGGTTAAAATCGCTACGACAGCAAATACAGTATTTTGCCATCCAGTATTGTTTGTATTTTACCATAATTAAAACAAAAGAAAAGCTATGACTTCCTTCCCACTTCACCTTGAACACCGACCCGCTCCTCAACCTTATCCACACATCCATACGTGTGCGGCTAGGATGACCTGTGGAATCAGTTCACATTGCATGCTGTTGAGTGA
>NW_027530138.1:0-175 GCF_008692635.1 Crocuta crocuta
GAAAGAGAGACAGCGTGAACAGGGAAGGGTCAGAGAGAGAGGGAGCAGCTTCCAAGGTCTGAATTTGAAGCAGCCTCCAAGCTCTGAGCTAGGTCTCAGCACAGAGCCCTATGTGGGGCTCGAACATGATGGAATATTACTCAGCCATAAAATTAACAACATCTTGCAATTTTAA
>NW_027530138.1:354-749 GCF_008692635.1 Crocuta crocuta
CTCTGTGCTGACAGCTAGCTCAGAGCCTGGAGGCTGCTTCAGATTCTGTGTCTCCCTCTCTCTCTGACCCTCCCTTGCTCACGCCGTCTCTCTCTCTTTCTCTCAAAAAAATAAATAAAACATTTAAAAACATTAAAAAATAAAATAAAAATAAGTCAGCCAGAGAAAAACAAATAACATATGATTTCACTCATATGTGGAATTTATGAAACAACACAAATGAGCAAATGGGAAAAAAGAGAAGAGAAGCAAATCAAGAAACACACTCTTAGATACACAGAACAAACTGATGATTACCGGGGGGAGGAAGGTGGATGTGGAGATGGGTACAGTTGATCAGGATTGAGGACTAAATTTTTCATGTTTAACACTGGATATTATATGGAAGTGTTGAA
>NW_027530139.1:0-540 GCF_008692635.1 Crocuta crocuta
GATTTGCGAATATTGAACCAGCTCTGTAACCCAGGAACGAATCCCCCTTGATCATGGTGGATAATTATTTTTATGTGCTGTTAAATTCAATTTGCCAGTATCTTGTTGAGGATTTTTGCATCTGTATTCATCAAGGATGTTTGTCTCTAGTTGTCTTTTTTTGAGGCTTCCCCAATATGTGGAAGGAAACAGACATTGAAATCCAAGAGGCACAGAGAACTCCCCTCAGATGTAACTTGAACCAATCTTCTGAACGACATATCATAGTGAAACTGGCAAAATATGAGGACAAAGAGAAAATTCTGAAAGAATCTAGGGATAAAANGCCCTAACATACAAAGGGAAACCTAACAGAATGGTGACAGACGTATATACTGAAACTTGGCAGGCCAGAAAGGAATGGCAGGAAAACTTCAATGTGATTAACAGAAAAAATATGCAGCCAAGAATCCTGTATCCATCAAGCCTGTCATTCAGAATAGAAGGAGAGATAAAAGGGGAGCCTGGGTGGCTCAGTCGGTTGGGCGTCTGACTTCGGCT
>NW_027530140.1:0-496 GCF_008692635.1 Crocuta crocuta
GTTGGGAGATTTTGGATAACTGATTTGATTTCCTCACTAGTTATGCATCTGTTCAGATTTTCTCTCTCTTCTCTTGTGAATTTTGATAGTGAGGGTGCATTTAGGAATGTGTCCATTTCTTTTAAGTTGTCTAGTTAGTTGGCATATAATTTTTCATAGTATTCCCTGATAATTGCTTGTATTTGTTTTATTTATTTCTGAGAGAGAGAGAGAGCGAGAGCGAGCGAGCAGGGGAGGGTCAGAGAGAGAGATACAGAATCTGAAACAGGCTCCAGGCTCTGAGCTGGCAGTCCGCACAGAGCCTGAAGTGGGGCTCCAACCCACGNGTGAGATCATGACCTGAGCCGAAGTTGGACGCTTAACGGACGGAGCCACCTAGGCGCCCCTAAGTGCTTGTATTTCTGAGGGTTCTTTGTAATAAGTCTTTTTTCGTTCATGATTTTGTCTATTCGAGTCCTCTCTCTTTTCTTTTTGAGAAGCCTGGCTAGAGGTTTGT
>NW_027530141.1:0-554 GCF_008692635.1 Crocuta crocuta
CAGAGCCTGGAGCCTATTTCAGAGTCTGTATCTCTGTCTCTCTCTCTGACTCTCCCCTGCGCATGCTGTCTCTCTCTTTCTCTCTCTCTCCTAGAAATAAATTTTAAAAAATGCAACCGATTACTGTACGTTGATTTTGTACCGTGCAACTTTGCTGAATTCTTGGATCAGTTCTAGTAGGCTTCTGGTGGAGTCTGCCGGGTTTTCTATGTAGAGTATCATGTCATCTGCGAAAACTGAAAGTTTGACTTCTTTGCCAATTCTGATGCCTTTGAATTCCTTTTGTTGTCTGATGGCTGATGCTAGGACTTCCAGCACTATGTTAAACANAGTGGACATCCCTGTCATGTTCCTGATCTCAGCGGGAAAGCTCTCAGTTTTTCCACGTTGAGGATGATGTTGGCTGAGGGCTTATCATAGATGGCTTTTATGATGTTTAAGTAAGTTCCTTCTATCCAGACTTTCTCGAGGGTCTTTATTAAGAAGAGATGTTGTATTTTGTCAAAAGATTTTTCTGCATCTATTGACAGGATCATATGGTTTTTATCTTTCCT
>NW_027530142.1:0-855 GCF_008692635.1 Crocuta crocuta
TCTCCTAGAAATAAATAAAACATTTAAAAAAAAAAAAAGAAACTGATCGCATTCACAATTGAAAAAAAAAATCATAAAATACCTAGGAATAAATCTGACCAAAGATATAAGAGATCTCTATGAAATCTCTATAGTGAAATCTCTATATGAAATTTCTATAGTGAAAACTATAGAAAACTTATGAAGGAATTTGAAGAAGACACGAAGAAATGGAAAAACATTCCATGCTCATGGATCAGAAGAATAAATATTGTTAAAATGTCATTACTACCAAAAGAAATCTACACATTCAATGCAATCCCAATCAAAATAGCATCAGCATTCTTCTCAAAGCTAGAACAAACCATCCTAAAATTTGAATGGAACCACAAAAGACCCCAAATACCCAAGGTAATATTGAAGAAGAAAAACAAAACAGGAGTCATCACCATCCCAGACTTTAGGCTCTATTACAAATCAGCAGTCATCAAGACAGTACAGTATTGGCACAAAAACAGACACATAGACCAATGGAATAGAATTGCGAACTCAGAATTGGACCTACAAATGTATCGCCAACTAATCTTTGACAAAGCGAGAAAGAGTATCCAAAGGAAAAAAGACAACCTCTTTAAAAGATGGTGCTGGAAAGACTGCATAGCAAAATGCAGAAGAATGAAACTAGATCATTTTTTCACACGATACACAAAAATAAACTCAAAATGGATAAAGGACCTAAATGTTAAGACAGGAAACCATCAAAACCCTACAGGAGAAAGCAGGAAACAACCTCCTTGACCTCCTTCACAGCAACTTCTTACTTGACACATCCCCCAAAGGCAGGGAATCAAGAGCAAAAATGAACTATTGGGACCT
>NW_027530143.1:0-571 GCF_008692635.1 Crocuta crocuta
TGTTTTTCCGTTTCTTTGTGTCTTCTTCAACTTCCTTCCTAAGTTCTCTATAGTTCTTATCATACATATCTTTTACATCTTTGGTTAGGTTTACTCCTCGGTATTTTATGTTTTTTTGTGTAATTGTGAATGGAATCAGTTTCTTGATTTCTCCTTCTGTTGCTTCATTATTGGTGTATAAAAGTGCAACCGATTTCTGTACATTGATTTTGTACCCTGCAACTTTGCTGAATTCATGGTTCAGTCAGTTCTAGTAGGCTTCTTGTGGAGTCTGCTGGGTTTTCCATGTAGAGTATCATGTCATCTGTGAAAAGTGAAAGTTTGACTTCNCTCTTTGCCAATTCTGATGCCTTTTATTTCCTTTTCTTTTCTGATGGCTGATGCTAGGACTTCCAGCACTATGTTAAACAACGGTAGTGAGAGTGGACATGCCTGTCGTGTATCTGATCTCAGAGGGAAAGATCTCAGTTTTTCCCCAGTGGGGATGATGTTAACTGTGGGCTTCCCATAGATGGCTTTTATGAATTTTAAGTAAATTCCTTCTATCCCGACTTTCTTGAGGGTCTTTATT
>NW_027530144.1:0-377 GCF_008692635.1 Crocuta crocuta
GTCGGACGCTTAACCGACTAAGCCACCCAGGCGCCCCTCTGCTCTGATTTTTATTATTTCTCCTCTTCTACTGCGTTTGGAGTGCTCTTGTTGCTCTCCCTCAAGTTCCTTTAGGAGGGCTGTTAGATTTTGTACTTGCAATTTTTCTAATTTCTTGAAATAGGCCTGGAGTGCAATGTACTTTCCTCTTAGGACTGCCTTTGCTGATTTCCATAGAGTTTGGATTGTTGTTTTTTCGTTTTGATTTGTTTCCCTATATTTTTTCACTTTTTCTCTAATTGCCTGATTGGCCCATTTATTCTTTAGTAGGGTGTTCTTTAACCTCCATGATTTTGGAGGTTTTCCAGACTTCTTCCTGTGATTGATTTCAAGTTTCA
>NW_027530144.1:445-838 GCF_008692635.1 Crocuta crocuta
TTTATGTCCCAGTATGTGATCTATCTTAGAGAATGTGCCATGCACACTTGAGAAGAAAGTAAATTCCCTGGCCTCAGGATGTAGAGTTCTAAATATATACGTCAGATCCATCTGGTCTAATGTGTCATTCAAGTCCATTGTCTCTTTAGTGATTTTCTATCTGGTTGACCTATCCATTGCTGTAAGTGGAGTATTAAAGTCCCCTGCTGTTAACACATTCTTATCTATAAGATTGTTTCTGTTTGTCATTAATTGTTTTAAGTATTTAGGTGCTCCCATATTTGGTGCATAGACATTTATAATTGTTAGTTCTTCCTGATGGATAGACCCTGTAATTAGTATATAACACCCTTCTTCATCCTTTGTTATTGTCTTTAATTTAAAGTCCAGTTT
>NW_027530145.1:0-531 GCF_008692635.1 Crocuta crocuta
ATTTATTTATTTATTTATTTATTTATTTATTTATTTATTTGCAATTGTGAATGCGATCAGTTTCCTGATTTCTCCTTCTGTTGCTTGATTATTGGTGTATAAAAATGCAACTGATTTCTGTATGTTGATTTTGTACCCTGCAACTTTGCTGATTTATTGGATCAGTTCCAGTAGGCTTCTGGTGAAGTTTGTCGGGTTTTCTATGTAGAGTATCATGTCGTTTGCGAAAAGTGAAAGTTTGACTTCTTCTTTGACAATTCTGATGCCTTTTACTTAGTTTTGTTGTCTGATGGCTGATGCTAGGACNGCTAGGACTTCCAGCACTATGTGAAACAGCAGTTGTGAGAGTGGACATCCCTGTCGTGTTCCTGATCTCAGGGGGAAAGCTCTCAGTGTTTCCCCGTTGAGGATGATGTAAGCTGAGTGCTTCTCATACATGGCTTTTATGATTTATAGTAAGTTTCTTCTATCCCGACACTCTGGACGGTCTTTATTTAAGAAGGGATGCTGTATTTTGTCAAATGCTTTTTC
>NW_027530146.1:0-1230 GCF_008692635.1 Crocuta crocuta
AAATCTCCAGAAACAATGACTTAACAAGTAATACAATGGCACTAAATCCATAACTATGAATAATCACTCTAATGTAAATGGACTAAAGGTTCCAATCAAAAGACTTAGGATGTCAGAATGGATGAAAATAAAGGACCCATCTATACCCTGTCTACAAGAAACTCACATTCTTATTTTTTAATTTTTTAAATGGTATCTTTTTTTTTTTTTTTTTTTTGAGAGAGAGACAGAATGAGAGAGTGAGCGGGGGAGCTACAAAGAGAGACAGACACAGAATCCCAAGCAGGCTCCAGGCTCTGAGCTGTCAGCACAGAGCCCAGTGCGGGGCTCAAACCTACAACCTGCAAGATCATAACGTGAGCTGAAGCAGGCCGCCTAACCAACTGAACCACCCAGGCGCCCCAAGAGATTCACTTTAGACATAAAGCACCTGTGGCTTGAAAGTGAGGGGATGGAGAAACATTTATCTTGTTAGTGGATGTCAAAGGAAAGCCAGAGTAGCCATACTTATATCAGACAAACTAGATTTTAAACCAAAGAGTAACAAGAGATAAGAAGGGCACTATATCATAATAAAGGAGACTACCCGCCAAGAAGATCTAACAATTGTAAATATTTATGCCCCCAACTTGGCATTCCCTAATATGTAAATCAATTAATCACAAACATAAAGAACCTCACTGCTAGTAATACAATAAAAGTAGGTGGCTTTAACACCGCATTTACAGCAATCCACAGATCCTCTAAGCAGAAAATCAACAAGGAAACAATGGCTTTGAATGGCACACTGGGAAAGATGCACTTAACAGATTTATTCACAACATTTCATCGTAAAGCAGCAGAATACACATTCCTATCAAGGGTGCATGAGACATTCTCTAGANTTTGTTTTGTTTTTAATGTTTGTTTATTTTCACTGTTTATTTTTGAGAGACAGAGTGCAAGCGGGAAAGGAGCAGAGAGAGAGAGGGAAACACAGAATCCTAAGCAGGCTCCATGCGCTGAGCTGTCAGCACACAGCCTGATGGTGGGCTCAAACCCAGGAACCTTGAGATCATGACGTGAGCCAAAGTCGGATGCTTAACCAACCGAGCCACCCCTTAATGTTTATTTATTTATTTTTGAGAAAGAGAGGGTGGGTGGGAGAGGTAACAAGGATCAGAAGTGGGCTCTGTGCTAAGAGTGGAGAGCCCGATGCAGGGCTCAAACTCACAAACCATGAGATCATGA
>NW_027530147.1:0-802 GCF_008692635.1 Crocuta crocuta
AATTTCCAAACCAGAGACTCACAGAGGAAGGGGGATCTTTTCGGGGTTTTTTTTCTGTTTGTTTTTAATTTTTCTAAAAATTTATTTGAGATACAGAGAGGGAGGGGGGGCACAAAGAGGGAGAGGAAGAGAGAGAACCTCAGAGAGCATCTGCACTATCAGCACAGAGCCTGATGCAGGCTCATAAACTGTGAGATCATGATCTGAGCTGAAACCAAGAGTCAGACAACTGAGCCAGTGAGGCACCTCAGAATGGTTTCCTTGTATTTAGGGTTAGGGGATATTTAGAAAGGAGAGGCTATGGATAAGGTGGCCAATGAGACTTCAGATAACAGTTCCATACATTCTCTGTATGTTACACAGTAAATGACATTTGTGCTCCTCCTTGGTTGGAGATTTTAGTATTATAATGTGGTAAAAGGGTGGCTCAGTCCTTTNTCCTTTCAGCTTCTGTCTCTTGATTTAGGCTCAAGTCATGATTGCACCATCTTGAAATCAAGCTCCAACTCAAGGTCTTTGCTGAGCATGGAGCCTGGTCGGAATTCTTGTCTCTTTCCCACCCATATTTGTGCTCTCTCTTTGAAGAAAGAAACATTTAAAAATATATATAATGAGATAATGGTAACTATCCTGACTCCATGCTTTTTTCTGATATTCATCTCTATACATGGGAGTCAGGGTTAAGCTCAAATTGAGCCATTTAAGATCTTCTTCAGGGCAGTCGTTACCTTCTTTTGGTTACTTTGTTTTCCACCACAGGACACTGTGCACGTGGGGTGTTTGCTTGACGTAAAAGGGAGGT
>NW_027530148.1:0-502 GCF_008692635.1 Crocuta crocuta
TTTTTTTTGATAAGTCTGGCTAGAGGTTTGTCAATTTTGTTTATTATTTCAAAAAGACAACGCTTGGTTTCAATGATCTGTTCAATTCCTTCTTTGGTCTCTATGTTGTTTATTTCTGATCTAACATTTACTATTTCTCTTCTTCTACTGGGTTTAGGGCGTTCTTGTTGCTCTGCCTCTAGTTCCTTTAGGTGAGCTGTTAGATTTTGGAATTGCACTTTTTTCTAATCTCTTGAAATAGGCCTGGAGAGCAATGTACCTTTCTCTTAGGACTGCCTTTGCCGCATCCCATAGATTTTGAATTGTTGTGTTTTCATTTTCATTTGTTTCCATATATTTTTTAATTTCATCTCTAATTGCCTGATTGGCCCATTCATTCTTTAGAAGGGTGTTCTTTAACCTCCATGTGTTTGGAGGTTTTCCAGACTTCTTCCTGTAATTGATTTCAAGTTTCAAAGCATTGTGATCTGACAGTGTGCATGGTATGATCTCTATTCTTTTA
>NW_027530148.1:644-905 GCF_008692635.1 Crocuta crocuta
TCCATCTGGTCCAATGTGTCTTTCAAGTCCATTGTTTCTTTAGTGATTTTCTGTCTGGTTGACCTATCCATTGCTGTCAGTGGAGTATTAAAGTCCCCTGCTATTAGCACATTCTATTCTGTAAGCTTGTTTCTGTTTGTGATTAATTGTTTCAGATATTTACAAGCTCCCATAATCGGTGCATAGACATTTATGATATTTAGTTCTTCCTAATGTATGGACCTTGTAATTATTATGTAGTGCCCTTCTTCATCTCTTGTT
>NW_027530149.1:0-522 GCF_008692635.1 Crocuta crocuta
CTCTCTCTGACCCTCCCCTGCTCACTCTCTCTCAAAAATAAATAATACATTAAAAAAATAAAGAAACGTAAAAAAATTTAAATCAGCCGTTTCCTGGGTGGCGGCCAGGAGGGGGCGCTGCCTCCACGGACCGGTTAGCCCAGCGCGTCCTGCACTTCCGGTACCGCCTGCACAGGGCGGAGGAGCAGCTTCCTGACGCCAGCGGGCTCGTGCACACGCAGCCCGCCTCCCGCGCTGAGGGCAGCTCTGCTTCCTCTGGACCAGCTGTGTGGGATACGGGGGGACGTGGGGCTGTGGCCACAGGGACCGGAACTGGGTCTCCTCAGGACCCGCTGTGGGGGCTTTGGGGAGACATAGAGCAGCGGTCACAGGGACAGGAACCGGGTCTCCTCGGGACCCCCTTTGACAGCTTCCAGAGGACGGGGGCCGAGTCCACGCTGGCAGAAGCCCCGCCTCGTCNGGACCCGCTGCAGAGGATTCCGGAGGCGGTGGCTCCGCGTCCACTCAGACAGGAACCCGGCC
>NW_027530150.1:0-800 GCF_008692635.1 Crocuta crocuta
GGAGCCTCAAGAACAAAGGGGCTCAGGCCTCCAGGGTCCTTCTGAACAAATCCTTGCTGTTGTCTCATCTGAGACATTTGTCTGCTTAGAACTGTTGCTTTACCCCTACAGGCAGGAAGCCAGGTCCCCAGAGCCACAGCCATCTTCAGAGTGGGTAGAGGGGCCTGGAACCATCTGCTCCCCATTCCTCTGAACAAACTGAGGATAAACTATCAAAAAGAGAGAGAAAAACAAAAAGATAGGGGGCACGTGGGTGGCTCAGTCAGTTAAGTGTCAGATTCTTGATCTCAGCTCAGGTCATGAACTCATGGTTGGAGAGTTCAAGCCCCACATTGGGCTCCTTGCTGGCATTCCGGAGCCTGGTCGGGACTTTCTCTCTCTCTCTCCCTCTGCCTCTCTCTCTCTCTCAAACATAAAAAAAAGAAATATTAAAAAAAACAAGAAGGAAGTTAAGGAGTCACAGGGGAGAGGACAATCTTAGGAACTTCTGCTTGGCTGAGGAGTGATTGAGGAGGGAGGAGGCACTAACTGCTCTTTGTTCCAGAATACCAGGATACCTAGAATAAACATGGAAAAGGCCAAAGGCAGCATCTAGACAAGCCTGGGGGACAGAGGGCTAAAAACCAAGAACTCCACCAAGGACAGGCCCCAGAACATTTACCTATCGACCTGCATCAAACCAGAGTATGTGCCAGAGGTGGCAAATTGACCCTTAGGAATAACTACATGCCTTGTGGGTGGGGCTGAATCTAATGCAATGGGCTCAATCCCAGCTGAGTCCTGGCCCAACCATCTGGGGA
>NW_027530151.1:0-301 GCF_008692635.1 Crocuta crocuta
AAACTTCCCAAAGAGTCTTTGTTTTATATATATATATATATATATATATTTTTAGTGTTTATTTTTGAGAGAGAGAGACAGAGCAAGTGGGGGAGGAGCAGAGATAGATGGAGACAGAATCCCAAGCAGGCTCTGGGTTCTGAGCTGTTAGCACAGAGCCCAACGCAGGGCTCGAACTCACGAACGGTGAGATCATGACCAGAGCCGGAGTCAGATGCTTCACTGACTGAGTCACCCAGGCGCCCTTAAAGAGTCTTTGTTTTAAAAGGAGGTAGAGGAAACAGGAAAGGAGATGGAATGT
>NW_027530151.1:412-694 GCF_008692635.1 Crocuta crocuta
TTTATTGTTCCTGCGTATTTTGGGTAGAAGATATAAGCAGATATAATTGGACTATCATTCTCTATTGACTTTGCCTTCAATACCTTAATACTATTGGGATAGAGTAAGGATATTTTCATAAGCAGTTATGAAGGCATTCACTTTTTCCTTCTTTTTTTCCAAATTCATTGAAATATACTTGAAGTACAGCAAACTGTGCGCATTGAAAGGGTATAGTTTGGAGGATTTTATTATTTAATTAATAAAATTTATTTATTTATTTTGAGAGAGAGAGAGATAAAG
>NW_027530152.1:0-518 GCF_008692635.1 Crocuta crocuta
TTGAGAAGAAAGAGAATTCCTTGGCCTCAGGATGTAGAGTTCTAATTATATCTGTCTGATCTATCTGGTCCAATGGGTCTAGCACGTCCATTGTTTCTTTAGTGGTTTTCTGTCTGGTTGACCTATCTATTGCTGTAAGAGGAGTATTAAAGTCCCCTGCTATTAGCACATTCTTATCTATAAGCTTGTTTCTGTTTGTGATTAATTGTTATAATTTTTGTGCTCCCATCTTCTTCGGTGCTTAGACATTTATGATTAGTACTCCTTCTTGATGGGCTGGCCCTTTTCATTATTATATTATGTCCCTCTCTGTCTCGATAATTTTTGTTGTTCTGACGTCTGCTTCATCAGATATTTANCTACTCCAGCTTTCTTTTGATTTCCAGTAGCATGATATATATTTCTCCATCCCCTTACTTTTAATCTGAAGGTATCTTCCAGTCTAAAATGAGTTTCTTGTAGACAGTGAATAAATGGATTTTGGTTTTTTTATCCATTCTGCTACCCTATGTCTTTTG
>NW_027530153.1:0-575 GCF_008692635.1 Crocuta crocuta
TATATATATATATATATATATATATACACACATATATATATATTCAATGGAATATTATTTAACTATCAAAAATAATGAAATCATGCCATTTGCAAGGAAATGGATGGAGCTAGAGAGTATTATGCTAAGTGAAATACATCAGAGAAAGACAAATACCATATGATATCACTCATATGTGGAATTTAAGAAACAAAACAAATGAACATGGGGGAAAAAGAGATAGGCAAACCAAGAAATAGACTTCTAACAATAGAGAATAAACAGGGTTGCTGGAGAAGAGATGGGTAGGGGGAAGGGTTAAATTAGTGACGAGTGCTAAGGAGGGCACTTGTGTTGCACACTGGATATTGTATGTAAGTGATAAATCACTATATTTTACAAACATATTACATTGTATGTTAGCTAACTGGAATTTAAATAAAAACTTGAAAAAATAATATGCATAAAAAGCATGTATTGCAGTTGATAGGACATTATAATAGTTAATTAAATAGTAATCTGTTCTCACTATTATGAAAGAGGATATAAGGGATTCTTTTTTTTTTAATAGTTTATTGTCAAATTAGTTTCCACAT
>NW_027530154.1:0-588 GCF_008692635.1 Crocuta crocuta
TGGGATGAGCACTGGCTGTTATATGGAAACCAATTTGACAATAAATTATGAAAGAAAAAAATAAAAGGAGAAGCAAGAGAGTGAAAGCACAGGCACGCGGGCTCACACACACACACACACACACACACACACAAAGAAATCGTATGTCAAAACAAATTGTTGCCTATTAACTTGAGTTGAGACTTCTGCATCACTCCGTAATTTCAGGTTTTAAATTGTCACCATTCTAGTTTCATTGCTAAGTGAAATAAGTCAGTCAGAAAAAGATGAATATATATATGATTTCACTCATATGGAATTTAAGAAACAAAACAGATGAACCTAGGCGAAGGGAAGGCAAAATAAGATAAAAACAGAGAAGGAGGCAAACCATAAGAGACTCTTAAATACAAAGAACAAACTGAGGATTGCTGGAGGGAAGTTGGGTGGGGGAATGGACTAAATGGGTGATGGGTATTAAGGAAGGCACTTGTTGGGCTGAGCACTGGGTGTTATACGTAAGTGATGATTCACTGGATTCTACTCCTGAAATCAATACTTCACTTTTGTTAACTAACTTGAATTTAAATAAATAAATTTTAAAAAATT
>NW_027530154.1:596-998 GCF_008692635.1 Crocuta crocuta
TACGGAGGAAAATTTTTAAAAAATAGTCACCATTCTCAAAGCTTTTTACCAAAATTGCCATCTCTGCTGCTAGCAGCTAATTTGACATTGCTTCTGACTTTACTCGGGAAATGGATGCCCTCAGGTGTGTCTTCTCCAAGGTTCTTGCCCAACCCATCTGCCCTCTTACCCACTCCCACTCCAACATCCACATCATTCCAAGGAGACCATTAGCAGCATTTGGTGCTTCATGTCAGCCCCTCTTCACCTTCTCACCACTTCCTTGTTGGCTGCCCATCACTTACGGAAAAAAAAGTCTCAATGACAGCATGGAACCTAAGACTCTTTAAGATGTTTCTCATTATATATATATATATGTATATATATTTAGTTCTTTTTTAAAAGTTTAATTTGAATTTCAGG
>NW_027530155.1:0-244 GCF_008692635.1 Crocuta crocuta
AATCTGAAGCAGGCTCCAGGCTCTGAGCTGTCAGCACCAAACCTGATGCGGGACTTAAACCCACAAACCATGAGATCATGACCTGAGCCGAAGTTGGACGCAAACCAACTGAGCCACCTAGGCACCCCTCAATTCAGTGTTTATATTTTCAGTTTAAACATTGTTAGAAAGTTAATATTTCTATAAAGAACTTTTTTCATGACATTTGCCTTTTTAGAAGGACAAATTCAAGTTGTTAACAGTT
>NW_027530155.1:520-814 GCF_008692635.1 Crocuta crocuta
AATGCCAAGTAAAATTATAGAAATTTGTTCCATGGAAACACAAACTCAAAATACCTACTACAGTCTCTGAAGAAAACAAATTTAAAAACTTTTAAATTTGTTTGTCATGATTCCTTTTTTACTTTTGTCTCTATTTTTTGTTGTGATTTCTAGAATATTTTGAGATTTCCTTTCCCAACTGTTAACACATAGGACATTGTTTCTTTAATTCATTTCATTTAACTTTTGAGTTTTTGTTTGGTTAGTTGGTTGTTTGATAAAATCACCATATACTCCTCTTAGTATCTCACTGTA
>NW_027530156.1:0-622 GCF_008692635.1 Crocuta crocuta
TGAATGACAGACTTGCTGGATAGAGGATTCTTGGCTGCATCTTTTTTCTGTGCATCACATTGAAGATTTCCTGCCATTCCTTTCCAGCCTGCCAACCTCCAGTAGATAAGTAGTAACTACTCTGATAGGTCTCCCTTTTTATGTTAGGGCCTTTTTGTCCCTAGCTGCTTTCAGAATTCTCTCTTTGTTCTTATATTTCGCCAGTTTCACTATGATATGTCATTTAGAAGATCGATTCAAGTTACGTCCACTGGTAGTTCTCTGTGCCTCTTGGATTTCAATGTCTGTTTCCTTCCCCAGATTGGGAAAGTTCTCTTCTATAATTTGTCCAAGGACTCCTTGAGCATCTTTCCATCTCTCTTCCTCTTCTTGAATTCCTATGATATNTATTATTCTGTTTGATTGTATTGCTGAGTTCTCGCACTCTCCTTTTGTGTTCCTGGATCAGTTTATCTCTTTTTCTCAGCTTCCTCTTTCTCTATCATTATGTTTTCTAAATCACTTATTCTTTCTGCTTCTTCAACCCATACATTGGATGCCTCCATTTTTTTTACTTCTCATTTATTGCATTTTTTATTTCATCACAACTATTTTTAAGCTCTATAGTCTTTGTAGCAATAGT
>NW_027530157.1:0-1005 GCF_008692635.1 Crocuta crocuta
TTAGACCTCAGGACACCTTCAGATTGAAAGTGAGGGGATGGAGAACTATGTATCATGCTACTGGAAGTCAAAAGAAAGCTGGAATAGCCACTTATATGAGACAAACTGGACTTCAAAGTAAAGGCAGTAACAAAAGATGAAGAAGGGCATTATATAACGATTACAGAGTCTGTCCATCAGGAAGAGCTAACAATTATAAATGTCTATGCACCAAATACGGAAGCACCCAAATACATAAAACAATTAATCACAAACAGAAACAATCTTATGGACAAGAATGTGCTAATAGCAGGGGACCTTAATACTCCACTTACAGCAATGGATAGATCAACTAGACGGAAAATTACTAAAGAAACAATGGACCTGAACGACACATTGGACCAGATGGATTTGATAGATATATTTAGAACACTACCTCCTGAGGCTATGGAATACACTTTCTTCTTGAGTGCATATGGTACATTCCCCAAGACAGATCACATACTTGGTTATAAAGCAGCCCTCAATAAATATAAAAGAATTGAGATCATACCATGCACACTTTCAGATCCCAAAGCTATGAAACTTGAAATCAATCACAGGAAGAAGTCTGGAAAGCCTCCAAAAACATGAAGAACATTAAAGAACACCCTACTAAACAATGAATGGGCCAACCAGGCAATTAGGGAAGAAATTAAAAAACACATGGAAACAAATGAAAATGAAAATACAATAATCCAAAATCTTTGGGATGCGGCAAAGGCAGTCCTAGGAGGAAAGTACATTGTACTCCAGGCCTATTTCAAGAAACTAGAAAAAGCGCAAATACAAAATCTAATGGCATACCTAAAAGAACTAGAAGCAGAGCAGCAAGAACACCTGAAACCCAGCAGAAGAAAAGAAATAATAGATATCAGGAAAGAAATACACAATATAAAATCCCAAAAAACAGTTGAACAGATCAATAAAACCAAGAGCTGTGGTTTTTTTGAAAAAATAAACAAAATTGACAAACTTCTAGCCAGG
>NW_027530158.1:0-308 GCF_008692635.1 Crocuta crocuta
CACAAACCGTGAGATCATGACCTGAGCCGAAGTTGGACGCTCGACCGACTAAGACACCCAGGGGCCCCACATTTGTTGTTTCTGAGTTATTAATTTTAGCCATTCTGAATGGTGTGAGGTGGTATCTCAATGTAGTTTTGATTTGTTATTTCCCTGATGATAAGTGATGTTGAGCATTTTTTCATGTATCTGTTAGCCATTTGGATGTCTTCTTTGGAAAAAAATGTCTATTTATGTCTTCTGCCCATTTCTTCACTGGATTGTTTGTTTTTCAGGTGTTGAGTTTGTTAAGTTCTTTATAAATTTTG
>NW_027530158.1:575-844 GCF_008692635.1 Crocuta crocuta
ACAGACCCCGCGCAGGGCTCGAACCCACGAACCGTGAGATCATGACCTAAGCGAAAGTCGGACGCTTATCCGACTAAGCCACCCAGGCGCCCCAGTTCATTGTTGCTTTTATTTCAAAGACATGTCAAGTAAGAAGTTAATGCAGCCAAGGTCAAAGAGGTTGTTGCCTGTTTTCTCTTCTAGAATTATGATGGTTTCTTGTCTTACATTTAGGTCTTTCATCCATTTGGTGTAAGAAAGTGGTCTAGTTTCATTCTTCTGCATGTTGC
>NW_027530159.1:0-588 GCF_008692635.1 Crocuta crocuta
TTTAGATCTTGCATCGGTTTTGGCTTCTTGGAGGTCTCTGAGGACCTGTGATTCGGGCACAACAAATGTGTCCAAACCCATAGAATGAACAACAGAAGAATCTACCCTAATGAAATCTATGGACTTTGGCTGGTCATGACGTGTCAATGTTAAGTTCATTCATCTACTGTAATGAATATCCATCTCTGGTGGGAGACATGGATAGAGGGGAACCTATGCATATGGAGGGCAGGAGGCATATGGGAAATTTCTGTGCCTTTGGCTCAAAGTTGCTGTGAACATTAAACTGTTATTAAAAGAAAAAAATCACAGAAAATTATCCTCAGACTTCTACTTCTTGAAAATCTCTGCTCTTAGTTCCATTTGTGTCTTCCCATGTTNCCCATGTTCTTTATGCACAGTCAAGCAAATCAGTACCTGCACCCCCTCTTATGCCAAGGTAACCAATCTGTATGCTAATTTCACCTTAAAACAAGGTGAAATTCTGGGGATATGGTATAGGCATGTTTACTTTTACTAGACTGCCTCCCGTACCTAAATTATTTGTTTCATTTTTGGATTGAAGTATAATCAACGTACAGTGTTATA
>NW_027530160.1:0-203 GCF_008692635.1 Crocuta crocuta
TCTCTCTCTCTCCCTCCCTCCCTCCCTCTCTCTCTCCCTCTCTCTGCCCCTGTCCCCCCTCACACGCTCTCTCTCAAAATAAAGAAATGAACTTTAAAAAAATGAAAAGCATGTATCTAGAGAGAATGTATTTAGAAAGTTCGGAGATTCATATTGGAGAAAACTTTTAGATATATACAGAGGAAATGAAATAATCTCAATAA
>NW_027530160.1:318-561 GCF_008692635.1 Crocuta crocuta
TGTTGGTGTTAATCCCCACGTAAACCATCTCTATGCGTAAGCTTTTCTACTTTTATTATAAACAATTAGGAACGTCATGAATCGATGCCACAGTAACAATGATAGCTTGAAACAATTTCTAAATGTTAGTTTACAGGGTGACTGGATGGCTCAGTTGGTTGAACGTCTGACTCCTAATTTCGGCTCAAGATCGAGCCCCGTGTTGGGCTTTGCACTGAGCATGGAGCCTGCTTAAGACTCTGT
>NW_027530161.1:0-582 GCF_008692635.1 Crocuta crocuta
ATTCTATTTTAAATGTCTGGTAGAATTCCCCAGGGAAGCCATCTGTTTCACGGCTCTTCTTTATTGGGAGATTTTTGATAACTGCTTCAATTTCCTGACTTATTATGGGTCTGCTCAGGTTTTGTTTTGTTTTTTGTTTTTGTTTTTTTAAATATTTTTATTTATTTCAGAGAGAGAGAGAGAGAGAGACAGCGTGAGCAGGGGAGAGTCAGAGAAAGAGGGAGCCACAGACTGAAAAAGGCTCCAGACTCCGAGCNAGGCTCTGAGCTGGCAGTCAGCACAGTGCCCGACGTGGGGCCCGAACCCACGAACTGCGAGATCATGACCTAAGCAAAA
Organism: Crocuta crocuta; assembly: GCF_008692635.1. Classification (NCBI taxonomy): domain Eukaryota; kingdom Metazoa; phylum Chordata; class Mammalia; order Carnivora; family Hyaenidae; genus Crocuta; species Crocuta crocuta. The sequence goes on from NW_027530161.1 coordinate 337, forward strand.
GTCGGACGCTTAACCGACTAAGCCACCCAGGCGCCCCTTGTTTGTTTGTTTTTTTTAATCTCTTCCCATGTGAATTTTGGTAATGAGTGCGTGTTTAGGAATTTTTCCATTTCTTCTATGTTGTCCAGTTTGTTGGCATGTAGTTTTTCATAATATTCCCTGATAATTGCTAGCATTTCTTTTTTTTAATGTTTTTTTTTTAAATTTATTTCTGAAAGAGAGAGAGACAGCGTGAGCAGGGGAGGG
>NW_027530162.1:0-544 GCF_008692635.1 Crocuta crocuta
GGAGAAACGGGCACCTTCCTACACTGTTGGTGGGAATGTAAACTGCTGCAGTCCCTTTGGAAAACAGTGTGGAGTTCCTCAAAAAATTAACACTAGAACTCCCCTATGACCTAGCAATAGCACTGCTAGGAATTTACCCAAGGAATGCAGGAATGCTGATGCATAGGGGCACATATACCCCAATGTTCATAGCATCACTCTCCACAATAGCCAAAACATGGAAAGAGCCTAAGTGTCCATCAACGGACGAATGGATCAAGAAGATGTGGTTTATCTATACCATGGAATACTACATGGCAATGAGAAANAATGAAATCTGGCCATGTGTAGCAACATGGATGGAACATGAGGGTGTTATGCTGAGCGAAATAAGTCAGGCAGAGAAGGACAGATACCATATGTTTGCACGTATACGAGGATTAGGAGGAACTTGACAGAAGACCGTGGAGGAGAAGAAGGGGAAAAATAGTTGGGGAGAGGGAGGCAGGGAAACAATGAAAGACTCTTGAATGCTGAGAACAAACTGAGGGTAGATGGGGGAGGG
>NW_027530163.1:0-600 GCF_008692635.1 Crocuta crocuta
ATGAAGAAGGGCACTACATAATAATTACAGGGTCTATCCATCAGGTAGAGCTTATAATTATAAATGTCTACGCACCGAATATGGAAGCACCTAATATCTAAAACGATTAATCACAAACAGAAACAATCTTATATATAAGGATTTACTAATAGCAAGGGACTTTAATACTCCACTTACAGCAATGGATACATCAACCAGACAGAAAATCACTAAAGAAATAAGGGAGAGAGGCAAACCATGAGAGACTCTTGAATGCTGACAAAAACTGAGGACTGAGGGATGTGTGGGGGAGGAGGGACGAGCATGCAGGAGGGCACTTGTGGGGATGAGCACTGAGTGTTATGTGNTTTGACAATAAACTATTTGAAAAAAAAAAAAGAAATAATGGACTTGAGACACACATTGGACCAGGTGGATCTGACAGATATATTTAGAACTCTGCATCCTGAAGACAGGGAATTTACATTCTTCTCAAGTGCGCATGGAACATTATCCAAGATAGATCACATAATGGAACGTAAAGCAGCCCTCGATAAATATAAAAGAATTGAGATACTACCATGCACACTGTCAGATCATAATGCTTTGAAACTTGAAATC
>NW_027530164.1:0-206 GCF_008692635.1 Crocuta crocuta
GCCGACGTCGGACGCTTAACCGACTGAGCCCCCCAGGCGCCCCTGCCTCTATCCATCAAGACAGGATAGTGGTTTTGGGGGTGTTAAAAGCCAACTCATTTATCAAACAAAATCAGCCGATCTGTGTATACTAGAAGAGACAGCCACCAGTGAGGCAGATGACAGTTGAGCTTTTGAGAGGCAGGTAGATGGCCCAGGAGGAGGTG
>NW_027530164.1:351-579 GCF_008692635.1 Crocuta crocuta
TTTCCAACAATGAAATGTTGGGAGAGTTTTACATAAAAATCTGGATTTTAGTCTCCCTTGCGAAACTGGGCCCCCATTTCAAAATGGCACCCAAGCCTTGGAGAAGAGGAACTAGCCTTGGTCACCACTGGCTTCCTTTATTCCCTCCCGCAATTCATATTGAGATGCTAATCACATTTTGCAGCGCGGAACCAGTAAGCTTTCCAAAATGCGCGATGGCTCAGAAAG
>NW_027530165.1:0-242 GCF_008692635.1 Crocuta crocuta
CAGCTAAAGAACTGCTCAAAATAGATATAAGCAACATAACTGAACGAGAATTTAGAACAACAGTCATAAAATTAATCGCTGGACTGGAAAAAAGCATGGAAGACATCAGAGAAACTATTGATGCAAAGACTATGGAGCTCAAAAATAGTAATGATGAACGAAAAAAATGCTATAAATGAGATGCATAATAAAATGGAGGTGTCCAATGCATGAATTGAAGAGGCAGAAAGGAGAGTAAGTGA
>NW_027530165.1:471-578 GCF_008692635.1 Crocuta crocuta
TTGAAATTCAAGAGTCACAGAGAACTCCCCTCAGACGTAACTTGAATCGATCTTTTGCAAGACATATCATAGTAAAAATGGCAAAATATAAGGATAAAGAGAGAATT
>NW_027530166.1:0-354 GCF_008692635.1 Crocuta crocuta
AGGCTCCACTGAGGCTTCAACTGTATCTGCAATGTTACATTTCTTTTTTTTTTTTTAAGTTTGTTTATTTTAAGAAAGAGAGAGAAAGTGTGGGGGAGGAGCAGATATCGCAGAGCCTGATGCAGGGCTCGAACCCAGAACTGTGAGCTCGTGAGTGGAGCTGCAATCAAGAGGCGGATGCTCAACCCACTGCTCCACCAGGCACCCCTGCAGTGTTACATTTCTTAAGCTGGGTGGTGGGTACAGAGATGCTGATAGAGTAGTCTCTCTAATTCTGTGTAGATCTGAAATATTTCCTAATAAAACATGAAAAAAAAATTAAAAGAGGAAAAAAGAATAGGCTTAATCTCTACC
>NW_027530166.1:405-616 GCF_008692635.1 Crocuta crocuta
CAGACAAGGGGAAGCCCCCAGGGGTTTGAGAGGAGAGGGCCTCATTTCTGCATTTAGTTAAGGCTTCCCAGGTGCCCCTTGGTGGCGGGAGGCAGCTTCTCCCACATTCTGTGCTAGCTCATTTCATATGCTAACTTATGGCACCATTATTTTTTAATTGAGGTGAAATTCACTTAAAACGAACCATCTAAAAGTGAAAAGTTCGGTGACG
>NW_027530166.1:689-1017 GCF_008692635.1 Crocuta crocuta
AGTCGCTCCCCATCCTCCCCCCGCCCCCCCAGCGCCTGGCGACCACCAATGTGTTTTCCACGTCTATGAATATCCTTATTCTAGACATTACATATAAATGAAATAATCCAATATGTGAACTTTCGAGCCTGGCTTCTTTCACTTAGCATCATGTTCTTGGGACGCATCCATGTTATAGCAGGTATCAGTACTCCATTCCTTTTTATGACTGAATAATGGTTTTTAATTTTTTTTAATATTTATTTTTGAGAGATAGAGTGTGAGCAGGGGAGGGGCGGGGTGGGGGGGGGACACAGAATCCAAAGCAAGCTCCAGGCTCTGAGCTGTC
>NW_027530167.1:0-1086 GCF_008692635.1 Crocuta crocuta
GGGAGGAAGTGACCACAGCATGTTTACTGAGAAGCCTGCCCAGAAATCCCGCCTCCTCCCTATTTTCAAGGAGGACACGTTCCCTCGTATGCGAGCGGATCGATAACCTTGGATATTGTGTTCAGGCTTCTTGGCAGAACACCTGTTCACGATCATGTTCCGCCTGAGGAGAGTCTTGTTTGCAGGCACACCTCTTTCTCGTGGTCACTGTAGGGCTCCAACAACTGGGTGCTTCCCTGCAGGAGTTTCTACTCATGACAACCTTAGAGAAACCAATTTGGGACTGAATGCTGGATTCTACGGAGCCATATTTCACAGAGTTGAGTACACGGCTCTTCCCTCATGGTTTCCCCGCATGTATTCCAGCATTAATCACTTAGTGAAAGGTGATGATTGTAAATGAGACCTTCTCCTTAGTGTTCCTTCACAGTGTTAGCTATACACTACTGACTTTATACTCCCAGGCTGTGTGTTAAAACATAACAATAACTGTCAACTTATGAAATCATGATGGTAGATGAATGATGCGTTTCCCAGAACATTGTTCCACACAGTTGAGTATATGCACTCAATGGGTACTTCCCTGCAAGAGTTTCTACACATGAAGAACTTTAGTGAATCAAATTTGTAACGGAATGCTGGCCTCTATGAAGCAGTGTTTCACAGAGTTGAGTACAATGCTTTGCCCTCATGGTTTTCCCGCATGCATTCCTGCATTAATCACTTGGTGTATGATGATGATAGTCGAATGAAGCCTTCTCCACGTTGTTCTTTCACAGAGTTAGCTATATACCACTGAAATTAAACTCCCAGGCCTGTGTTTTCAAACATTAAGAACTTAGTGAAAGAACCTGGTAAGTGAATGCTGTGTATGTCGCACAGGGCTGTTTGAAAGAGTCGAACACCCTGCACTACTTCATTGGGTCCAGCATGTGTTTTCAATAACTGTCAACCTGTGGACTCATGATGGTGGATGAATGATGCGTTCCACAAAGGATTGTTTGACATATTTGAGTGTTCACACTCAGAGGGGAATTTACATGCAAGAGTTGCTACACATGACAACAGTAGAGAAACAAATTTGTC
>NW_027530168.1:0-550 GCF_008692635.1 Crocuta crocuta
TTTCTGTTGCTTCATTGTTGGTGTATAAAAATGCAACCGGTTTCTATACGTTCATTTTTTTTCTTTTTTTTTTTTAATGTTTCTTACAGAGACAGAGAGACAGAGCATGGAAGAGGGAGCAGAAGAGAGAGACTTATTTCTGAAAGAGACAGAGAGACAGAGCATGGAAGAGGGAGCAGAAGAGAGAGAGAGACAGAATCCAAAGCAGGCTCCAGGTTCTGAGCTGTCAGCACAGAGCCAGACGTGGGGCTCGAACCCACGAACCATGGGATCATGACCTGAGCCGAAGTTGGCCACCCAAACGACTGAGCCACCCAGGCGCCCCCATACGTTGATTTTGTACCCTGCAACTTTGTTGAATTCTTTGGTCAGTTCTAGTAGACTTCTGGTGGAGTCTGTAGGGTTTTCTACATAGAGTATCATGTCTACTGCAAAAAGTGAAAGTTTCACTTCATCTTTGCCAATTCTGATNAATTCTGATGCCTTTTATTTCCTTTTGTTATTAGATGGCTAATGCTAGGACTTCCAGCACTATGTTAAACAACAGTGG
>NW_027530169.1:0-230 GCF_008692635.1 Crocuta crocuta
CAATGGACTATCACTCAGCCATAAAAAGAATGAGATGTTCCCATTTGCAACAACATGGATGGACCTACAGGATAGAATACATAGTGAAATAAGTCAGAGAAAGACAAAAACATGATTTCACACGTGTGGAATTTAAGAAACAAAACAAATGAACAAAGACAAAAAATGAGGCAAACTAAAAACCCAGACTCTGAAGAAAATGGATAAACTTGTGGATGTCGTGGGGAGGT
>NW_027530169.1:248-1109 GCF_008692635.1 Crocuta crocuta
GGGTGGGGGGATGAGTAAAATAGATAAAGGGGATTAAGAGTATACTTATCCTGATGATCACTGAATTATGTATAAAATTGTTGAATCATTATATCTACACCTGAAACTATTATAACACCATGTTGATTATTCCCTAATTCAAAAAAGCTAAACATGTGCACAGCAAAGGAAGCAATCAGCAATATGAAAAGTCTACTTACTGAATGGGAGAAAATATTTGAAAATCATGTATCTGTTTGGGGTTAACATACACAATATATAAAGAACTCATACAATTCAATAACAATAAATGAATGAATGAATGAATGAATGAATGAATAGAAAATAAGAACCATTTGATTAAATCTTGGGCAAGAAATCTGAAGTTTTCCAAAAAAGACATAGAGATGTCCAACAGGTACATGAAAAGTTGCATAGCATTACTAATCATTAAGGGACTGTGAATCAGAACCACAATGAAATACCACCTCAGACCTTTTAGAATGACTATTATCAAAAAGACAAGAAAAACAAGTATTGGTGAGACTGTGGAGAAAATAGAACCCTTGTGCACTGTTGGTGAAAATGTTAATTAGCATAGTCACTATGGAAAACTGTATGGATATTCCTCAAAAAATCAAAAATAAAACTATAATTTGCTAAAGCAATTCTATTCTGTCCATTTTCTGAAGGGAAGGAAAATGCTGACTTAAAAATACATATGCACCAACATATTAATAGTAGCTTCATTTATGATAGCCAAGACATATAGGTAACCCAAGTGTCCATCAGGTTCTGAATCGATAATGAAAATGTAGTATATATACTATGGAATATTACCCAGCCATTAAAAGGAAGGAAATCTTGCCATTTATGACAACA
>NW_027530169.1:1740-2581 GCF_008692635.1 Crocuta crocuta
GGGGAAAAGGTACAAACTTCTAATTTTAAAATAAATAAATCATGGTGATGCAATATACAACATGGTGACTTTAGTTAATAATACTGAATTCTATATGTGAAAATTGCTGAGAATGTAGTCTTAAATGTTCTTACCACAAGAATACAATTGTAATTATGTATAGTGATAGATGTTGACAACTTACTGTAGTTTTCAATTCTCTCTCTCTACATATATATATATATAATTTGTGTATCTTCTACAGATATATATATACACACACAAATATAAAATATGTTATTTGCCAATCATATATCAATAAAAAAAACAGAAGGAAAAGACTTCCTATTGGAATTGCTTCTGCTACACCCCTTACATTATAGTGTATTTTATTTTCATTTTCATCTTCTCAAGATATTTTTTATTTCCCTTTGTATTTTTATTTTGACCAATTGATTGCTCAGAGTATGTTTAATTTCTACATATTTGTGAATTTTCCAGCTTTCCTTCTGTTATTGATTTCTCATCTCATACTATTGTAGTCTGAAAAGACACTTGGTAAGATTTCAAATTTCTTAAAAAATTTCTCTTTGTTTTGTGGAAAAACATGTAATTGATTCTAGAAAATGTTCTACGTAGACGTTAGAGGAATTTCTACTCTAGTGTTTTTGAGTGGAATGTTTGGTATATGTCTGTTAGGTCCATTTGCTTTATAGTATTGTACAAATCTTTTAAAATTATTATTGATTCTCTGTTTGGATAATCTATCCATTGCTTTGAGTGAGCTATTGAAATTCCCTAACTATTCTTGTATCCCTACTCTTTTTAGTATTTTTTAAATATTTGCTTTATATTTTTATTT
>NW_027530170.1:0-675 GCF_008692635.1 Crocuta crocuta
CATGCATCGTGAGATTTTCCAGCCTGGCTGTTGGGAACAGACACTATTCCTGGTCCTTTGTGAGCACCAGAGATTTTTCCCTCTCATCTTTTTAGGTGGCTCTTTCCTTGTCCTTGGGCAGTTTACTCACATGCATGTGTCTATCAGTATTTTGTTGAATACTTAAAGGGGAACCTTCAGAAGGTCTCCAGAATTCTGTCTGTGCAGCATTCTCCTCTATGGTACTCTTCCCTGTGAACTCTAGCCAACTTAGTCTCCCTGCCTCTCAGTGTTCTTTTTTTTTTCTTTTTTAATTTTNTTAAAAATGTTTGTTTATTTTTGAGGAGAGGGGCAGAGAGAGGGAGACACAGAATCTGAAGCAGGCTCCAGGCTCTGAACTGTCAGCATGGAGCCCAACAGGCAGCTTGAACCCGTGAACCATGAGAACATGACCTGAGCTGAAGTTGGACGCTTAACTGACTGAGCCACCCAGGCGCTCCTCAGTGTTCTTAACTAGGGGCTCCATTAGGCTTTGCCTGATTTCCCCTTCATGTACCATTTTACTCTCTTAATATTGTTAGAACAATTTTTTCCCATAGTTTTCTAAGAAAGAGTACATGGGATGTAAATTTTTGAGAACTTTTGTTTCAAAAATATTTAAAATTTACTTTCACATTTGATAGTCTGGAAATAAAT
>NW_027530170.1:685-1015 GCF_008692635.1 Crocuta crocuta
GAAATAAATTTCCTTTATAATTTTGAAGGCATGGCTCTGTTGTCTCTAGTTTCCAGTGTTGGGTTGAGAAGTCCTCTGCTATTCTGATTCCAAATCTTTTAAATATGATTTATATTTTAAAATCTGAAGCTTTTAAGGTTTTATCTTTAATCCAGATTTTCTGAAATTTCTCCAGAATATGCCTTAGTTTTGGTCTTCTTTCATTCATTTTTGTTGGTCATAAAGTAGTCTTTCCAATCTGAGGACTAGTGACTTTTCATTCTGGGAAATGTGCTTACATTATTCACTAATAACTTCCACTTATTATCTCTCTTTCTGGGACTCTAATTA
>NW_027530171.1:0-3928 GCF_008692635.1 Crocuta crocuta
ACATTTCGCTTGCACTCATACCTCAAACAGAGAAGGCCTGACATCGTAGGACACTGAGCCACAGGAGTTTTGGAAGAGCAAGAGACAGAGGACACTGAGGAGGAAACCTCGTAAGTGCGTGAGTGCGAACTGGGGAAGATAAAAGCCGGACGGGACCCAGAGATACGGAGGGAGGGGAGGGAACACGGCCTGCGTGCAGCTGCGGTGAGTGATAAACCTGCGAGTGGTGGCGAGCTGCCACGAGTCCAGAGGAATGGAAAGAAAAGCTGAGATTGCACATAGAACCGTCCCTGGAGAAGCAAAAATCCTTGGCCCGGAAAGACACTGTTTTGTAGCTCTGGCTGGGGTGCTGCCTTTGAACTAGGTGCCGTGTCCCAAAAGGTGCCAGGAAAAACTGAACGGCCATCTGTCCGGCTCCAACCATGGCGACTGCGGCCCGCTGAACTGGCAGCAATGTCTGCGGAGGGGTTCCTGGCACTGGATGAAGCGACAGTGGCGTACGCAAAATCGGCCCCCTAAAGCGGCAGAGGCTGCGACGCGGTGAAGTCGCGCCGGTGCCTGGTGAAAGGGCGGCTGCGTGAGCGAAAGTTGCCTGCTGAAGCGGAGGCGGCCACTGAAGCAGCAGCGACGGCTGCGGCGGCGGGACCGGCGCCGGGTGAAGGGGTAGCGGAGCGGGCGACATCGGCCCACTGCGGCAGCAGAGGCTGCGACCCGGTAAAGTGGGGCCGGCGCCCGGTCAAATGGCCGCTGCGTGAAGGAAAAGTGGCCTGCTGAAGGGCGGCGGGTAAAGAAGTTGCGGCGCTTAGAGAGGACGCGGACTCTGTGGACCTGAAGTTGCTACGTTCCCAAACGCACTCCAGCTGCAGTGCTGCTTGAACCCGGCGGATCTGAGGCTGCGACCCTTCCCCCACCCTCCACTCCACCCCCTGCAGCAGGGAAGCAGGGATGACTGGAACTGTTAATGGCGGTAAAACAAAGCCTCCCAGGAGCAATCAGACTAGATAGTGTCTCCGGAAAACATCCCCGTCTTTCTCTCACGTCTCCAACCATATTCCACCCTTCAGCTCTCTGAAAAAAGCTTCTTATCCCTTCTGCCTGTTCACTCTGTCTCCAATTTTGCCTCACCGTCACCCTATCATTTCTCTCTGTTTCTCTATGCTCTTCAACCAGCACAGCATACGCCCGGCTTTTCCCAGTGTAGCTGGGAAATCTGGATATAAGCTTTAAATGGATTTTTGTCTTACGGCGATTTCTTCTTTCTTCCGATTCTTTTCTTCTTTTTGACTTTTGAAATGTATTTTTATTTTCATCATTCGCCTTCTCTCCTCCATCTTTTCTCATTACTTTCCAGTTGTCCCTCTCGGTTAGAGTGATGGTCGGATTTGTCTACGGGTTTGTGTCCCTCTGTTCCCTGTCTCTCTGTTTTTTTTCTCCAAGGCTACCTCAAGAAACGGGCCAAAGTACACATGGTGGAGAGTCCCAAATACCACTACGAGCAGGAAAATAAAAGAACCAAGTCTGAACAAGAGAGACTAAGAGACACCATTCAAAGAACACTTTCTGAAAGGAGAGGCCCTGGATAGTCAAAGCGTCTTCTTGGGTACAGCAGCGCTCACAGGTGCAAGGAGCATAACTAATCTTTAAAACTAACAAGAGACAGAAAGCTAACCAAAAATGATGAAAAGAAAGAGCTCTCCTCCAATGAAGAAACTTCAACAAGAATTGACAGTTAATGAAGTGCTCCAAACACATATCAGCAGCATAAATGAACAAGATTTTAGAACACTAATTGTAAAATTAGTCACTGGGTTTGCAAAAAACATACAGGGCACCAAAGAACTATGGCTACAAACAACATGGAGAACAAAAATAAGCATGATGAATTGAAAAATGCGATAAATGAAATACTGGACGTGTCCAATGCACGGATTGAAGAGGCAGACAAGAGAAAAAGTGATTTACAAGATACCATTATAGACAAACCAGAAGCTGACCAAAAAAAAGAGACAAACTGATCCAGGAACATGAAAGAAGATTTGGAGAGCTCAGCGATACCGTCAAACGCAATACTATCCATATATCCTTGGTGTCCAAGAAGAGGAAGAGAGGGCGAAAGGTGCTGGAGTCCTGGAAAAAATTATAACAGAGAACTTCGCCAACCTGGGGAAGGAAGTAAACGTTGAAATACAAGAGGCACAGAGGCATCCGCTCCGAAGTGATTTGAATCGATCTTCGGCAACACATATCATAGTGAAAATGGCAAAATATAAGCACACAGGGAATTTTGAAAGCAGCTAGGGAGAAAAAGGGCCCTAAGATACAAAGGGAAACCTATCAGATGGTGACAGATCTAGCTACTGAAACTCGGCAAGCCCCAAAGGAATGGCAAGAGATCTTCCATGTGATGAAGAGGAAAAAATGGGCAGTCAAGAATCCTCTGTCCAGGAAGTCCTTCATTCAAAATAGAAGGAGAGATAAAAGTTTTTCCAAATACATGAAAATTGAATTAGTCACCACTAAGAGAATTTTTAAGGGGGCGGACTCCCTGAGAGAGGTATTGCAAAGAACGAAGAAATCAGAGACACCACCACAAGTACGAAACCCACCAAGGACACACACTCTAGACCCACATATTTCAATAGTATGCTCTAAACAAAAGACATAGGTAATCAGAATAGATAAGAAAACAAAAATCCCTCTATTTGCTGTCTACAAGAAACTCATTTGAGACTGGAAGATACCTTAGGATTAAAATTAAGGGGATGCAGAAATCTTACGGGAAGACAAAAGAAAGCTGAGGTAAGTATACTTATATTGGACAAACTAGATTTAAATTAAAGACAATAAAAACGGATGACGAAAAGCACCATATAATAATTACAGGGTCCATCCATCAGGAAAAACTCTCTACGCACCAAATATGGGAGCACTTAATTATTTAAAGCGGTTACTCACAAACAGGAAAAAACTGTATAGATAAGAATGTGTTAATAGCAGGGGAGGTTAATACTCCGCTTACATCAATGCATAGAGGAACCAGACAGAAAGTCACTAAAGAAACAATGGACTTGAAGGACACATTGGACCACATGGATCTGAGAGATAGAGTTAGAAGTCTACATCTTGAGGCCAGGGAATTCACTTTCGTTGCCAGTTCGCATGGCACATTCTCCAAGATAGATCAGATTTGGGGATACAAAGCAGCCCTCAATAAATATAAAAGAAGTGAGATCATACCATGTACACTCTCAGATCACAATGCTTGGAAACTTGAAATCACAGGAAGAGGTCTGGAAAACCTCCAAAAACATGGAAGTTAAAATACACCCTACTAAAGAATGATTGGGCCAATCAGGCAATTAAAGAAGACTTTAAAAAGATATGGAAATAAATGAAAATGAAAATACAACAATACAAACTCCATGGGATGCAGCAAAGGCAGTCCTAAGAAGAAAGTACTTTGCACTCTTGGCCTATTTCAAGAAATTAGAGAAAGCGCAAGTGCAAAATCTAAAAACTCGCCTACAGGTACTAGAAGTAGAGCAAAAAGAGCACCCCCAACCCAGTAGAAGAGAAACTGTAAAAATTAGAGCAGAAATAAATATTGAGACCAAAGAAACGAACGGATCACTGACACCAAGAGTTTGTTCTTTGAATAAATTAACAAAATCGACAAATCCCAAGCTGGGCTTCTCAAAAAAAAAAGAGGGAGCACCCAAACACACAAAATCATGAATGAAAATGGACTTATTACAACAAACCCTTAAAAATGCAAGTAATTATTAAGGAATACTATGAAAAACTATATGCCAACAGATTGGAGAACACAGAAGATATGGACAAATTCCTAAACACACGCTCACTACAAAAATCACACGGGAATAAATAGAAAATCTGAACAGACCCATAACGAGTGAGGAAATCGAAT
>NW_027530172.1:0-710 GCF_008692635.1 Crocuta crocuta
GTCTTTGAAAGAAAGTTATTTCATATATTTGAATTGAGTGACATTTCAATTAACCTTCCTGACTACCAGTAACCATAGGCATGGAATTTATATGGTGACTAAATTCCAATGCAATAATGTACCTTTCTTGATACTTGGCTGGCACAGATTTCATACACTGTCAGGACACGTAACCAATCTCTCTTAAAAATTTAGGATAAGTGTTTAGTGTCACAGGACAAACTTTTTGGGAAACTCTAATTAAAAGCTCCTGCATTTGCCTCAGTATTTGTATCTTACCTAAATTTCATAGGTCTCTCCTAGGAAACTGCCTTTATTCCCCTAGCCATTTAGCAGTTAGGTGAAAGTAAAACCTACTTTGTGAAGAGGATACCAAGCGTGGAAAGGTGATACCATATATAACACTTAAACATTTTTAAAACATTCCAGTAGTAAGTAATGAGTATAACATAGGAAATAATTTAAACATTTACATAATTAAATAATTTTAACATTTAAAATATTTGTTAGTCAAAGCAACTTGTTTTTATACATAATTACTGATGAAACTAACAGGTACCCTTTGTTAGAAATTAATATTTTACTGTTTTACAACATATAGAGCAATGTACAAATTCTAATTTACAGCTTAATCAATTTTTACATAGTGAATGCATACATGTAACCAGAATTCAGCTCAAGAAATTAACATTACCTGTAACTAAAAAGCC
>NW_027530173.1:0-855 GCF_008692635.1 Crocuta crocuta
CAGCTTGCACAGCCCTGTCGGCCAGGGCTCTGCGGTCTGGTCACAGGAGGACACAGGGGTCTCCTCCGGAGGCCGAGCGGCCGGCCCGGCCGATGCACCTGCTGGGGCTCGCTCGCGCGGCCGCGGTGGAGAGGAGGCGCCGCCGTGGGCGTCCGGGTGCTTCCCGGGCCCGCGGGAAGTTCCCTCGGGCCCCTTGCTTGTGTGTTGGGGGTTGGGGGGGGGTGTGGGGAAGGGGAAGGGGAAGGGGGAGGGCGGGGTAGCCAGGGTGCGGTGGGGTGGGGCTCAGGGTGGGGGGATGGGACGGACGGAGGTGGACGTGGGTGCCGGCGGTGGCTCCGGGGCTGGGGGACCCACGCGCGCTCGCAGGATAGCGCGGCGGCTCAGCGGGTTCGAGAGAACGGACAGCCTGCGTGACCGTGACCTCGGGCACGCTCGGGGTCTTGGCGGGTGCGCTTGCCCTCGGGACGCTGCGACCGACCCTCCCGGACGGACGGACGGACGGACGACACGTAGGAGCGGCCCAGCTCGGAGCTGCAGCCTGGTTTCTGCTGGGTGTGCGACGAGGGCAGGGTTTACGCAGTGAGTGTGGCGTGGGGGCCGGGCCGGGGGGGCACGTCGAGGAAAGCGAAGGTGTGGGGCTCGTGGTGGTGCGTGGAAGCGTTTCTGGGAGTGAAGCGGGGGAGCCAAGGCAGGCGGGGCCGGTCAGGAGAGAAGGGGGAAGGCAGGTGTCCGAGTGGGCACGGGGCGCCTTGGCTCCCGGGCTGGAGTTTTGTCCCCGGGGCGAGCGAGCCAGGGAGGAAGGGAATGTGCGGCAGGGGCCGGCGGCGGCGACGTGGACGAGGGCGAGGGCGTGGG
>NW_027530173.1:1457-2394 GCF_008692635.1 Crocuta crocuta
AGCGCCCCCCACCCCTGCGCCTCTGAGTCCCGCTCAGGCCAAGGGAGCAAAGGGGCGTGCGCTCTCCAGGGCGGCCCGGCTCCGTGGCGGCGGCAGGTGGGGAGGCCGGAGGGCGACCTTGGATCCTGGAGGAGCGCTTGGGCAGAGTGGCTGCTGCCTGGCCCGGGACAGCGGCTTCCCCGAGCCCCCGACATGTGCTGTGGCTCCCCCGGGGGGCCGGCCGGCCGGCCCCGGGAACGAGGGCTTCCACTCAGTGCTCCCTGCGGCCACCTGCCCGGCTGGGACTGGGGAACCAGGCCCACAGAAGGGAGGGGCCCGCGGGGCGGGCCGTCCAGCGGACGGCGGGGCTGTGGGCGGCCCGGGAGGCAGGAAGGTGCGGCCAGGGGCAGGCGCCCAGGTGGACAGTCGCGGTGGGGCCCCCGTAGGCCCCCGAGATGGAGTCGGCCGCCGCGGCAGGCCGCGCAGGGAACGGAGCGGGCTGGCGGCGAGCAGGGGTGACGGTGGGCGTGCTGCCAGGGGCGGAGAGAGTGGACGTCCGTGAGAGCCAGGCGCCTTTGAGCGGCCACGAGTGGGAGCGGCAAAGGCGGAGGGCTTTCCGGCGGGCGGCTGGTCCTCGAGTGCCGGCGGGGCGGGGCGGGGCGGGGCCGGGCCGGACCGGACGGGGGCGGGCAAAACGGCCCTCAGGAAGCAGGTGCCAAGTCACCGACGCGTGCGGGAGCGCAAAAGGCGCTCGGGTTGGTGGGGAGCGCGGGTGCGTGCACAGCTTGCGCGGCAGGGCGGAGGCGCGGGGGCTCGTTCCGGGCCTGGTGTGCTCTGGGGCGAGGCATGGGGGGGTGGGGGGGAGGGGGCACGGGGGGCGGATCATCCGGCGGCACGTGGCTGTGTCGGTTGTGGTCCGGCCCGGGTCCGGCGGGCCAAAAGGTGGGCGTGTCAGGAG
>NW_027530174.1:0-733 GCF_008692635.1 Crocuta crocuta
GTGGAAACTAATTTGACAATAAACTATTTAAAAAAAAAAAAGAAAGTGTATTTTGAATGGTATCTCTTGGTCTCTTGTTGAGTCCTTGGTTATTTTATTTTCCTACTCATAGTGGAATTTGGGAATCTCCATGTGTACTTTGGCTTGTTTCTTGAGGTAGCTGTTAGAAGGTTTTCTCAGCGGACTCTCTCTCCTTTTCCTCCCAACATCCTGGATTCTGTAAGGGTTCCTATGGTTTCATGTCTTCTCCCAGTTTTCTATAGTTTACATCATACAGATCGCTGATATCTTTGGTTAGGTTTATTCTTAGGTATTTTATGGTTTTGGTTTTTGTTTTTTGTGCAGTTGTGAATAGGATCAATTTCTTGATTTCTCTTTCTGTTGCTTCATTATTGGTGTATAGAAATGCAACGATTTCTGTACGTTGATTTTGTACCCTGTAACTTTGCTGAATTCTTGGATCGGTTCTAGTAGGCCTCTGGTGGAGTCTCTTGGGTTTTCTATGTAGAGTATTATGTTGACTGCAAAAAGGGAAAGTTTAACTTTTTCTTTGCCAATTCTGATGCCTTTCATTTCCTTTCTGTTGTCTGATGGCTGATGCTAGGACTTCCAGCACTATATTAAACAGCAGTGGTGAGAGTGGACATCCCTGTCATGTTCCTGATCTCAGGGGTAAAGCTCTCNTGGTAGTTTTCCTTTGATTTATATTTTTTGGAATAGCTTGAGAAGAATG
>NW_027530175.1:0-213 GCF_008692635.1 Crocuta crocuta
GACAATAAACTATTTTTAAAAATAAATAAATAAATAAATAAATAAATAATATATACCTTTTTCCCAAAAATAAAATGAAATAAAATAAAATAAATGTCTGGTAGAATTCCCCCTGGGAAGCCATCTAGAGGGGGAAGCCATCTAGTCTTGGACTTTTCTTTGTTGGGAGATTTTTGATTACTGATTCAATTTCTTTGCTGGTTATGGGTCTCC
>NW_027530175.1:315-1094 GCF_008692635.1 Crocuta crocuta
TTGCCTGTTTCTTAAATATTGTCAAGTTTGTTGGTATATAATTTTTCATAATATTTTCTTATAACTGTATTTTGACACAGGCACACTTTGTACATTAAACACACAGGAAATCTTTAACTTCCATCACAAAGAAATTTGTCCTTTCTCATTATTTTTAAATACCCTCTCAGGCTACCTTACATTCTCTCATTTTTGAAAAAGGTGTGGGTGCCATTTAATTTCCTCTTATATTTGCTATAAGAATAATATTAAACATCATAAAAGCCATCTTTGAGAAGCCTTCAGCTAACATCATCCTCAACGGGGGAAAACTGAGAGCTTTCCCACTGAGATCAGGAACACGACAGGGATGTCCACTCTCACCACTGTTGTTTCACATAGTGCTGGAAGTCCTAGCATCAGCCATCAGACAACAAAAGGAAATCAAAGGCATCAGAATTGGCAAAGAGGAAGTCAAACTTTCACTTTTTGCAGACGACATGATACTCTACATNCGACATGATACTCTACATAGAAAACCTGACAGACTCCACCAGAAGCCTACTAGAACTGATCCAAGAATTCAGCCAAGTTGCAGGGTACAAAATCAATGTACAGAAATCAGTTGCATTCTTATACACCAATAATGAAGCAACAGAAAGAGAAATCAAGAAGCTGATCCCATTCACAATGGCACAAAAAAACATAAAATACCTCGGAATAAACCTAACAAAGGATATAAGAGATCTGCATGATGAAAACTATAGAAAACTGATGAAAGAAATTGAAGAAGACACAAA
>NW_027530176.1:0-479 GCF_008692635.1 Crocuta crocuta
CCCACAAGTGCCCTCCTCCATGCCCATCTCCCCCCTCACCCCTCATACACGTCAGTCCTCAGTTTGTTCTCAGCATTCAAGAGTTTTTCATGGTTTGCCTCTCTCCCTCTCCCACACTATTTCTCCCATTTTTCTCCCCCTTGGTCCTCCGTTAAGTTCCTCCTAGTCCTCCTATACATGCAATCATATGGTATTTGTCCTCTGCCTGACTTATTTCGCTCAGCATAACACCCTCAAGGTCCATCCATGTTGCTACACATGGCCAGATTTCATTGTTTCTCATTGCCATGTAGTATTCCATGGTATAGATAAACNAACATCTTCTTGATCCATTCATCTGTTGATGGACACTTAGGCTCTTTCCATGTTTTGCTTATTGTTGACAGTGCTGCTATGAACATTGGGGAACATGTGCTCCTATGCATCAGCAATCATGTATCACTTGGATAAATTCCTAGCAGTGCTATTGCTGGGTCATA
>NW_027530177.1:0-283 GCF_008692635.1 Crocuta crocuta
TCTCTCATGGTTTGCCTCCCTCCCTCTCCCCCACTATTTCTCCCCATCTTCTCCCCCTCGGTCCTCCGTTAGGTTCTGCCTAATCCTCCTATACGTGCAAACATATGGTATTTGTCCTTCTCTGCCTGACTTATTTTGCTCAGCATAACACCCTCAAGGTCCATCCATGTTGCTACACATGGCCAGATTGCATTTTTTCTCATTGCCATATAGTATTCCATCGTATAGACAAACTACATCTTCTAGATCCATTTATCCATTGATGGACACTTAGGCTCTTTCC
>NW_027530177.1:508-805 GCF_008692635.1 Crocuta crocuta
CCTCGTCAGCATCTAGAGTCTTCTGATTTGCTCATTTTAGCCACTTTGACTGGCGTGAGGTGGTATCTCAGTGTGGTTTTGATTTGTATTTCCCTGATGAGGAGGGATGCTGAGCATCGTTTCATGTGTCTATTGGCCATCTAGAGGTCCTCTTTAGAGAACTGTCTGTTCATATTTTCTGCCCATTTCTTCACTGAGTTGTTTGTTTTTCGGGTGTGAAATTTGGTGAGTTACTTATAGATTTTGGATATAAACTCTTTATCTGATATGTCATTTGCAACTATCTTTTCCCATTCC
>NW_027530178.1:0-7982 GCF_008692635.1 Crocuta crocuta
ATCCATGTGTAAGTTCTCCCTTTTCTCCACTGACCCTGATGTGGGGCCTGTACCCATGGAAAACAGTGGACCTCACTCCTTTTGGGCCCAGGGTGTCACCTTCCTTTTCTCTCCCATGCTGCGTACCAGCCATGTCAGTCTTTGAATCAGAAACAAGCACAGGTGTGATGGTATATAGCCCCTTCTGAACAAGAGCTGGGTTCCAAATCCTAGAGAACACAGAGTACTTGCCTTTGTCCCAGGAATCAGAAAATATGTAAACCTCTATTTCACTTATTTTTTAGTAATTTCAAGTAGTGCTTATTGCAGAGCTATACTCTGGAATAGAATGCACAATCCTGATGTATCTCTAAGAAACTATTATCAACCTCACTGTAATTCTGAGCCTATCCCTTGTGCCTTATGTACTCTATTTCTCAGATAGTCAAACTGAGTTTCAGAGAAGGGAAGTCATTTGCTCAAACCTTCATGGCAACCAATTATAGAACTGAAACTCAGGTTTCTTAGTAATAGGTAACCTTTACAAATTGAACAACTGGAAGTCCCAGTTTACGTATATTGTTGTATTATAATTATTAGAAGCAAAAGTCCCTGTACATTTTGGCATGATTTGGATGGTAAATTATGTTCTCCCCCTATTACATGCCATTCATTTTACTTTGTATGCATTATTTTCTATTATCCTTACAATAGCTTTATAATATGACTACTATTCACTCATTTTGAAGAGTAAGAAAATTAATTTGAAGGGGTTATGTTACTTGTCTTAAAGTATATAGAAGGCAAATGATGAACCTAGGGCTGTGCACTCAAAATAAAGATTATCGTTTAGTGTGTCCAGATAAGATTCTCACCAGAGAGGTCTGGGGCTATGTACAGATCAAATGCTTGGCTTCAATTTATGCTTTTTTAGAGATGTATTAACCTGAGCTGGGCAGATAATGCAAAGAGCAAGCAGCTATGGTAGGAGGGGGAAGAGGGATACTATCCCCAGGTCTGGTGGTGAATAGCACTTTTAGTGGCAACTGATGACAATAACACAAGTCAGTTGAGTAGGGTGATTGGAGAGAGTGCAGCTGTAGCCCCTTGAACAATTAAGACAAGGGGCAAGAATCCAATGCTGCTACTGTCATCTCTGGTGGGACTCCATCTCTGCTTCAGCTCCCGTTTAGTTTCCAGTAGAACTAACTTTGTAAAATTATTTCCCCCTAGAAAAATGTCACTTCCTAGCCGGAGGGGACTGCCAAGGGGTACTGGAGACACCCACTTCCACTCTTCCCTCTCATGTTCCCTTTCTGAAGCCTGGCACAGAAGACTGCAAAAGTTAATCCTGAATATAGCAAATTCTCTCTTACTAAACCTTAAACTCCAAACCCATAATTAGTCTTTTGTGTACAATATTTATTTCTTAAGGAGTTTGTCTTAGCATGGAGGCCACCTCCTCCAAAAAGCATATGTATCAACAAACAGCTCCTGCTTTTCTTTACCTTGGTGTTTGCTAGCTTGTTCACTCTGCTCCAACCCTGCCCCTTGGGGAATGCCACCCACATAGAAGAATGGAATAGGCTGCAGTGGTTGCTTAACAGCCTGGCTTTTACTGGTTGCTGCTACTCCATCAAAACCCACCAGTCAGGGATCCTTAGCCAGAGCTCAGACTGACACCTGGTTCACTGCATGGAAAGAGCCCCTGGGGTCTTCCATACACCCCAGTCTTAGACATGAGGGTAAGGCTTCAGCCACTCTCTATAAAGTTTCCCTGAAATCTTGGCCATCCTCCAGGATGAGAAGGTCCAAGGAATATCTTCACATCCTGTATCCAAACACTATCTGAAATGCAAGTACATTCTTGAAATTTTGGAGTCCTTCTTAGGTCTCTCTTCCCCCCTCTCCAGAAATAAACCTGTCCATTTTTAATATCTCAAGTCTTTGTATACTAGAAAAATAAAATGTGTTGCTATAGGCTCTGGCAGTAACAGATTAGGGACTAGATGATACACTTTAATCTCCCTGGGCCTCAATGCATAAAATAAGAATGCTGACTTAGATGAGTACTAATTGTTATTCGAAACTCTTGTGTTATGTGCTTCAAATTAAGTCTGCACGCATTGGCAAGTCCCCAGTCCAGACTCTTACTCTCCCTAAAAAAACCTCTGATATCAGTCTCCTGAATGTTGGCTTCTAATCCTGCTTTCACACCCTTATGGACACAATAACCACAATTATTTAACATTCTACTTGAACCATGTGTGGGCTCTCTAGTACCTAAAGATCCAGGTCCTTTTCCTGACCCTGTCATTCAAAACCCTCCACAGTCAAAGTTGGAGAAAGGCTGAAGACACATCAATTTTGTGAGGATTTCTGGATATTTTAAAATGAAAAAAATGTCAAAATATGCAATCAGAAATTGTGGTACTTTTGAAATACCTTTAACAACTAAACATTTTAATACACATCACTCAAATAAAATGCAACATATACTACTCACAACATAATTACTGGATTAATAAGGTCTGTATTGGAGACATTTCAAAATGAGAGCTCTAACCTAATGGTTCTTCTAACCTCTTCCTCCTTGTCTCCCTATATCCCACAATGGACCCTGACAATGGACAATACTAGTTGAGCCAATCCAGAGCTTCCCAAACTTGGCAGTCCCCTTGAATTACCCTAGACTGTCTCCAGGATGGCATTTGTGATTACTGGACAGGCTCCTCTTACATGTGTGTTAGCCTCCTGCTGGGACTGGCTATACCTTTGCCTTTGCATTGCTCCATAGCCACCTCAGGTCCTGGTGTCAGGCCAAAGTGCTGGCAGGTTATTAGTCAGTGTTGGTTTCATTGTTGAAGACCAACGAAGGTAGAAATGCATTTACAACTCTGCTCCTCACTCCCTTCTGGGACCCTACATAGCCTCTACAAGAAGACACACTATGTCTTTAAGACCTTGACATTACCTTCCCTCTACCTCTACCCAAATTATATGATTATTCAAACTTCTCTTGTCCTATCCCTGCAGGACCCTGACCTTCCTTTCAGCTACCACACTTCTGTATTAGCTCCTTTTGTCCCTGTCCTGAGGGCTTCACAGACCCATTTTTAAAAGACAGGGAGTAAACTGGGTTTATTTTGTCTGATTTTATTTTGACCCACACAGCTTTCTTTGCTGCCTGTGGGTACATGCATAGGTATTCAAGTGAAACAAGCCCAGACTTGAGATGAGAGTTAAGAACTTCAAGGAATTTCTCTTCTTGTACAGCATGGAACCTGGGGGTAAGCTGCTTGCCTTCTTTGTACCTTGGTTACTTCACCTATAGAGCAGGTATCATATATAATGAAAGATTAAATGCTGGCCTTTTTGGAAAATAGCATATTTACCTGATATCTGGCATTCCAAGTGCATGGTGACAACAGTGCACTTGGAGCATGGTACAAATGCGTGGGAAGTCATGCCAGTGATGGAAATAAGGGAAGGAACACTGAGGGACAGACTGAGGATTAGAGGCCCAAAGTTAGGCCTCCTGGCCCTAGCCTGCTTTTCATCTTAAGTCAAGCCACTCAAGCTCTCTGGCTTTATTTTATTCCTTTGCAAAATAGGGTATGTATAGCATAGTAGCTAAAAACAAGGAGTTTAAACTCAGACAGACCTAGGATAGAGTCCCATCTCTACCACTTACTAGCTGTGTAACCTAATCCAATCACCAAATGCCTCTTATTTTGTTTACTTACGTGAGGGAATGTAAATTGGGACACTGATTGTATTTATTATTGTTATAAGGATTAAATGAAATAACATAGCTAATATACATCAAGAATTTAACATAGTGCCTGTCACATAGTAAATGCTATGTAAGTGTTAGCTATTAGTACAACTAATACTATACATAAAAGAGAGAGCTGGGGGAGGACATTTGCTGGCCTAGCTATCTTACACAGTTGCTGTGAGGATCTAATGAGATAAGTGCTTGAAAGGACTTTGGAAGATAAAAGGACTCTTAAAATGTGAGATGGGACTGAAATTAAAAGATAAAGATGTTGGGACCTCTCCCCTTGCTGCCAAGAGGTTTATCTTGAGTCTATGGGATCTGGCTTGCTCAGTGCTGGCATGAGTGGCTATGGCCTTCTCCTCCCACTGACCTATCTTTGGATTCATGATGATTTGCTCCTCCTGGAAGACTGAATTAGAAGCAGGGATTTGAAGCCTTGACCTCCATCCCTCTGCCACTCCTACTGCAGAGGCACCTGTCAGATAAGTAGCCAGTGCCCAGCTGAGAGCCAGACAGCACTTCACATTTGCCCTACTAAGGGTCTGGCTCCTAGTTGCCAATGGTCAGCCTTCCTGGTGCATTTCAGATTTTGAGGTGTGTTGGAACCTATGGACTTCCATGAGGACTCACCACTCTGAACACAAAAACACTATTGCATAATGGTCATTCAACAAACCTGGGCAAACTAAAAGAGGAGGGTGTCTCTCTGTGGGTGTAGGGTTTCCTTTAGTAGCAGCTTGAGAGAAGTGACTGTCCTCATCTGTATGCATTCCTCAAGACAATATTTAATTTCTGCAACCAGGTCTCTTATATTACCTTATTTAATCTACACAAAACAAACATTCAGTTGGTACTTTTATAATATCCATTTTCCAGATGAGGAAACTGAGGCTTAGAGATCTGATGTCAGTTGCTCTAGGTCAAGCAACAAGAAGATCTTGTTCTTAAATCCATGTCTTTCTGACTTCAAAGCCTACACTTTTAACCTATACATTGTAGGAAGACTAATCCATCCCAGAACGTTCCTGTGGTGGTATAGGTCCCAACCCGATTCCACAATTGTCACACTGAAACTTAAGGAAATTTCTCAGTTGCCAACCAATGCAATATCATCTGGCCTGCAGGGACTTTTGATTTAATTCCTCTTCTGTTTCATCTTCCACATCTAGCACAGAAAACACTTAACAGAAAGGGTCAGTATCCCTAGAAAAATCATTATAGATTGAAAAATGAGGTCTGCCCCTGTTTTCCCAGTCCCTCACTCTACCCTTTTTTCTCTACCTACATCCTTCTGGTCTGACAAAGAATGCAGGAGTGCTACGGATTGTAGTTAAAAGATTCTTGTGTATTATCTTTTTCTTTTATACCTTATTGTCAGGTTGGTTTCCATATAACACCCAGTGCTCATCCCAACAAGAGCCCTCCTCCATGCCCACCACTCCCTTTCCACTCTCCTCCACTCCCATTAGCCCTCAGTTTGTTCTCAGTATTCAAGAGTCTCTCAAGATTTGCCTCCCTCCCTCTCCCCAACAATTTTCCGCCTTCCCCTCCCTAATGGTCTTCCGTTAAGTTTCTCCTGTTCCACTTATAAGTGAAAACATATGGTATCGGTCCTTCTCTGCCTGACTTATTTCACTAAGCGTAACACCCTTGAGTTCCATCCACGTTGTTACAACGTGGTGCTGGGAGAACTGGACAACAACATGCAGAATAATGAAACCAGATCATTTTCTCACACCATACACACAAAAATAAACTCAAAATGGATAAAGGACCTGAACGTGAGATAGGAACCCATCAAAACCCTAGAGNGCATAGGAGCACATGTTCCCCAATGTTTACAGCCACTCTCCACAATAGCCATAACATGGAAAGAGCCTAAGTGTCCATCAACAGACGAATGGATCAAGAAGATGTGGTTTATCTATACGATGGAATACTACATGGCAATGAGAAAGAATGAAATCTGGCCATGTGTAGCAACNAGGGTGTGGGCAGGGAGCGGGGAGATGTGCATGGAGGAGGGCACTTGTGGGGATGACCACTGGGTGTTATGTGGAAACCAACTGGACAATAAACTATTTGTAAAAAACAAAAACAAAAACAAACAAAAAAAAACTTTTGCAGCAACTATTTTCTAAAGTATGAAGCTTGTTTCTGAAGTAATTGTTAATTTTTAAGTGGCTTATTTTCATAATTCAAGGTTTTTGTGAAAGTATTATTTAATATTCAGTATAATTTGTTTCTGTGAGCTTATTAAAAGTGCTTTAAAATTAAAAAAAAGGCTGTCTTTTTTCCATCGGATACCTTTTCCTGCTTTGTCAAAGATTAGTTGGCCATAAAATTGTGGGTCCAATTCTGAGTTCTCTATTCTATTCCATTGGTCTATGTTTCTGTTTTTGTGCCAATACCATACTGTCTTGATGATGACAGCTTTGTAGTAGAGGCNCAGCACAGAGCCCGACGCGGGGCTCGAACCCTCGAACCGCGAGATCATGACCTAAGCGAAAGTCGGACGCTCAACCGACTAAGCCACCCAGGCGCCCCTACTCCAGCCTTCTTTTGACTTCCAGTAGCATGATATATGTTTCTCCATCCCCTTACTTTCCACCTGAAGGTGTCCTACCGTCAAAAATGAGTTTCTTATAGATAGCAAAGAGATGGATTTTGGTTTTTTAATCCATTCTGCTAACCTATGTCTTTTGATTGGAGCATTCATCTCATTTACATTCAGTGTTATTATTGAAAAATATGGGTTTAGAGTCATCGTGTCCTTTGTAGGATTCATGCTTGTGGTGGTGTCTCTGGTATCTTGTGTTCCTTGCATCATTTCCCTCATAGATTCCCCCTCAGGATTTCTTGCAGGGCTGGTTTAGTGGTGACAAATTCTTTCAATTTTTTTTTTAATTTGGAAAGACTTTTATCTCTCCTTCTATACTGAATGACATGCTTGCTGCATAGAGGATTCTTGGCTGCATATTTTTTCTGTTCATCACAATGAAGATTTCCTGCCATTTCTTCTAGCTTGCCAAGTTTCAGGAGAGAGGTCTGCAACCACTCTGATAGGTTTCCTTTTGTATGTTAGGGCCCTTTTATCCCTAGCTACCTTCAGAATTCTCTCTTTGTCCTTATATTTTGCCCGTTTCACTATGATACGTTGTGCAGAAGATCAATTCATGTTACTTCTGAGGGGAGTTCTCTGTGCCTTTTGAATTTCAGTGTCTATTTGTTTCCCCAGGTTGGGGAAGTTCTCTGCTATAATTTGTTCCAGGACTCCTTCAGCACCTCTCTTCCTCTTCTGGAATCCCTATGATATGGATACTGTTCCATTTGATTGTATTGCTGACCTCTCTAAGTCTCCTTTCGTATTCCTGATCAGTTTATCTCTCTTTTTCTCTCTTCTTCTTCTACTATAATTGTGTCTTCTAAATCACTTACTTATAAAGGCCCTGATGCTTCCTGAAAGCAGATCTTAAAAAATTAGCCATCTGAATCTTGCTCTTCCCTGGTGGTTTGACAGATCATTGGAGGCCTGTCAGGCATCGTGGTACAGTGGAAGGAATACTAGATTAGGAGTCCAAAGAAGAAGATTTTAATCCTGGCTTAGCAATGGACTTGAGTGGTTTGTATCCTCTCTGAGACTCCTTTTCCCCCATCTATGAATTATTAAAACTTTATTGAGGTATGATTAACATACAATAAACCACATACATTTCAAGTGTATTATTTGATGAGTTTTGACATGTACCCACTGATGAAACCATCACTGCAATCACAGTAAAGGACATATCTCTCACCACCAGAAGTTTCCTCTGTCTCTGTAATTCCTCCCTCCCACCTCACTCCCTGCCCCTCACCACACCCAGGTAACCAGTAATATGCTTTCTGTCACTATAGATTAGTTTGTATTTTCAAGAGTTTTACAGAGCTGGAATCATAGAGTATGTATTTTCTGGTAGGCTCTGGCTTCTTTTACTCAATATTATCATTTTGAAAGTCATCCATGTATTTAGATATATCAATTGCTCATGCTCCTTCCTTCCTTACTTCTTCCCTCCCTCCCACCTTCTCTTCTTTCCTTCCTCACTTTATTCCATTTTATCAATTGGGAAGCTAGTATTGCGTTTTAGTAACATGGAAAGTTCTCTGAAACATGAACAAGATTTTTAAAGCATATTATAAGTGGTATGTGCTACATATATTATCATTGACAAAACTA
>NW_027530178.1:8214-14306 GCF_008692635.1 Crocuta crocuta
AGTTGTGGATTTCTTTTCCCTGATGAGGAGGGATGCTGAGCATCGTTTCATGTGTCTAAACAGCCCATATTTAAAGTATATACTATGTTTTTGATATATGAATATATCATGAAGCCATCACCATATTCAAGATAAATGAGCATATTCATCATCCTTAAAAGTCCTCTCCTGATCCATAGGTAACCATAGCTCTTCCTTCTGTCACTACAGGTTAGCTTGCATTTTGTAGAATTTTATATAAATGGAATAAAAAGTGGGTCTTTTTAAAGTCTGGCTTCTTTCACATACCACAATTGTTTTTGAGATTCATCCAAATTGTTGCATATATCAATAGTTCATTCTTTTTATTTCCAAGTACCATTTATTGGTGTGGATGTGTTTACTATTTACATATTGACTGACACTTGGGTTGTTTCTAGTTTTTTACTATTAAAAATATAGTTGTTATGAACATTAAGGTACAAGTTTAGATGTGGACATATGCTTTCATTTCTTTTGGGTTGCTGGGTCATTATAACTTTATGTGTAACCATTTGAAGAACTTCCAAACTGTTTTCCAAAGAGATTGCACTATTTTATATTCCCAGTTGCTGTGTAAGAGTTCCAGTTTTTCCAAATCCTTGCCAACAGTTGTCATGGTCAGTTTTATTTAATTTTAATATTTTAAATATTTTAATAGGTGTGTAGTTGCATCACATTGGGCTTTAATTTACATTTCCTTAATGACTGATGATGTTGAACATCTTTTCATGTATTTGTTTACCATCTAAATATCTTCTCTGATGAAGTGTAAGTTCACATATTTTGCCTGTTTTCAGTTGGGTTTGTTTTCTTATTTTTCAGTTTTGAGAATATACACATGTACACACACACACACACACACACAATATGAGTCCTCCTTTATCAGATATATAATTGACAGATATTTCCTCTCAATTTGTAGCTTGTGTTTTAATTCTCTTAAAAGTGTATTTGAGGAATAGATTTTTATTTATTTTTTAAATTTTTATTTATTTTTAAGAGTGAGACAGAGAGAGACAGAGTGTGAGCAGAGGAGAAGCAGACACAGAATCTGAAATAGGCTCCACACTGTGAGCTGTCAGCACAGCTCAGCCTGACACGGGGCTTGAACCCATAATCTGTGAGACCATGACCTGAGCCGAAGTCGGACAATTAACCGACGGAGCCACTCAGGCGCCCTTAGGAGTAGATTTTTAAATCTTGAGGAAATAAATGTTATGTACTTTTTTAATACTTTTGCTCTTTGAGTTCTATTTAAGAAATCTTTGCCTCACCCAAGGTCACTGTGATTTTCTCTTATATTTTCTAGAGTTTTATAGTTTTAGTTCTTACATTTAGGTCTATAATCCATTTTGAGTTAATTTTAGAATATGGCATGTGGTAGCAGTTCAACTTTACTCTTTTCCATATGGATATCAAGTTAACACAGCCCCATTTGTTGAAAAATATTACCCTTTCTCTATTGAATTGTTGTGATACTTTTGTTGAAAATCAACTAGTCATAGATGTATGGGTCCATTTCTAGACTATTTTTCCCATTTATCTATACATTTATCTTTATGCCAATACCATAATATCTTGATTGTTATAACTCTATAGTAAGTCTTGAATTCAGGTCACTATAAGTCCTCCAACTTTGGTTTTCATTGTCAAAATTATTTTTCACAATTCTTTTTTTTAATGTTTATTTATTTGAGAGAGAGAGAGCAGAGGAGGGGCAGAGAGAGAGGGAGAGAGAGAATCCCAAGCAGGCTCCACACCCTCAGCACAGAGCCCAACGCTGGTCCCATCCCACAAACCGTAAGATCATGACCTGAGCCAAAACTTAGAGTCAGACGCTTAAATCACTGAGCCACACAGGAGCCCCTTTCACAATTCTATATCTTTTTCATTTACACATAAATTTGAGAATCAGCTTGCCACATTTTAGAAAATTATCTTTCTGGGATTTTTATTGGGATAGCGTTGTAGCTACAGAACAATCTGGGGAGAATTGGTAGCTTAACAATAATAAATCTTCTGACCCATGAACAAGGTATATCCCTACATTTATTTAGGTATTCCTTAATTTCTCCCATCAACATTTTGAAATTTTCATTGTAGAGGTCTTACATATATTTTTTATCAAATTTATCTACAAGTATTTCAAATTTATGATAATATTATAAATGGTATTTTACTTCTATTTTTAATTATTCATTGCTAGTATATAAAAATATAATTGGCGTTTGAATGTTGGCAATGTATCTTGTGAGCTTGTTTAACTTACTTATTAGCTCTGGTAGCTTTTTGTTACTATTTTTTTAAATGTTTATTTACTTATTTTGAGAGAGAAAGAGAGCATGCGTGCACATGAGTGGAGGAGAGGGAGAGAGAGAGAAAGAGAATCCTAAGCAGGCTCTCTGCACTGTCAGTGTAGAACCTGACATGGAGATTGATCTCACTAAACATGAGATCATGACCTGAGCTGAAATCAAGAATCAGATGCGTAACTGACTGAGCCACTCAGGTGCCCCACTAGTAGCTTTTTTGTAGTCTTTTGAATTTTCTAGATAGATAATCATGTTATCTGTAAATAAAGATAGCTTTATTTCTTATTTCTAATTTGTATGTTTTCTATTTCTTCTTGTCTTACTGCACTGGTGAGAACCTCCAGTACAGTGTTAAATAGAAGTAAACAAGATCAGACATCCTTGCCAGTTCTTAATTTAGGGTGGAGGATTTTAGTTTTTCACTAATAAGTATGATGTTGGCTATAGGTTTTCTATAGTTTGCTCTTATATTCCCCTTTTATTAGTAGTTTGCTGAGAGCTTTTATATTGAATGAATACTAAATTTTGTCAAATGCTTTTTCTGCATCCATTGACTAATAATATTGGATTTATAAAATGTGTAGTCTTGTTATAACTGCATGCGGCATTGATTGATTTTTGGATGTTGAACTAATCTTGTATTTCTGGGATAGAAACTACTTGATCATGATGTTTTATCCTTTTTAAATATTGTCAGGTTCAATTTGCTAACATTTGTTAAGAGTTCTGCAATTGTGCTTATGATGGACATCCATCTGTATTTTTCTTGTGATGTCTTGATCTGGTTTTAGTATTAGGTAATATTGGACTCATAGAATGAGTTGAAATGTGTTCTGTCTTCTATTTTTTGTAAGAGTTTGTATAGATTTTTTATAGAATTGGCATTATTTCTTCCTTTCAAATATATTTTGAAACTCACAAGTGAAACCATCTTGGTTACTCACCTTGAGATTTTTTTAAGTAGGCTCATCCAATGTGGGACTTGGACTCACAACCTTGAGATGAAGAGTTGGCATTATCTACTGATTGAGTCAACCAGATGCCCTACTACCTCTATGATTCTTGAGAATCCCTTCATTTTTAACATTCTGGAGTTCTACCAAGGCCTTTGTTATCAATTTTTATGCTTAGATGTGTGTCTCTCCTTCTGTCTCATTTTTATTTGTCTGTCTCTGCCTCCTCCCTGTTTCCAGTACCCTCTATCAGGTGAATGGCAATCTAAGTCTGTAGGGTCTGCCTAGCCTGCTCAGAGAAAGCTGAGGAAATTGTTTCAATTCATTGTTCCTCCAAGCACTGATGGTTTTGGCTCAAGAACCACCTGTAATATACTTTAGTTGCTAATGTAGATAACTAACTTTTGTCCTAAATCAGTGGTTGCCAAATCAGTGGGCCATAGACCATTGGGTAGAGCCCAGTCAACCATGAAAGACTGGGACAGTAGTTAGAGGGACTACATTTTCAGACACAGTCTCTCGGCCTCATTCTGAGTATCTATAATATTAGGAACTGGATCTCTAGATCATATGGTTCAAAAAATGTAAGTAAATAAGCAATAGCAGCAGAGAGAAGGAGGCCAAATGACCTAATAAAGGGGTAATAAGACAACTTTTGTTTTCAGTGATTATTTGACTTTATAAGTTTTGATACTCAAAAGTAGACCGTTAAAGTTGGCATGTGTCTAGGCAAAGTGTGAAAAATTAAAAATGGGATTTGTTTAAATACTGAATGCTTAGAAAAGAATGTTTTCCAGTATTTCTCTGACAGCCCAGAAAAATACCACCACATTCTAATGAAGAAAAGAATTAAATACTGGCAGATTAAATGCCAGGACAAATATAAAAATACTTTGGGAATTTTAAAATAAATCCTTGCTACAAATCTGTAGAATTCTAGACACAATGAATGGATGTTGAGTAGTTACCAAAGTAAATGGGTCTAGGGAAGCTGAAAGCTGGAAGAAAGAGCTTCTCAACATAAGTGTTTGTCAGAAAATGAAAAAAAAAAAGTTTTTAATTAGCTTCCCTGAACAAGAGAGCTTCATCTATTAGGTGGAAAAATACCTAGAACTTAACTTTGGGTCCTGCACAGGTTAAATAAATAATTAATAAATGAAGTTCAGCTGGAGGTCACTCTCTAGTTAGGCACAGAAAGAATGGAGGTCAGGGCTCTGCCATCTCAGTCCTTAAGGAAAACCAGGGTTTTGCATTTTTCCCCTCTGGAGCTCCCTAGCCAACCGCTTAAATGCCTTTACATTCCTCCTATTAACTGTGTTCCACAATGCTTTCCGTTACCTGACTAGTATTTGCTGACCACCTGGCCCAATGTACTATCATACTATCAGTTCTATCCTGAGCTGCCTGCCACATATCGCATATGGTACCCATGCCCTATTTATGCCCTTATGACTACCTTCATTTGTCCCAAGTAGGTTTCATCTCTTTACCATAATCTGGGGACTCTGAAGAGGGATAGAGATGGGGCAGAAACAGGGACACTAATTCATAGTGCCACTTTTTCCCACTTCCATTAGGTACAACAGTTGGATAGCTAAGCCTCAAAATATTACCTTCTAATCCTATTTTCTATTCTTTCATTAAACTGTGCACTTTGTCAGGAGGTGGGGGCTTCTGAATAGAGCAATCTCTGTCCCCATGCCAGCCCCCTTCACATCTCTGACCTACCCTTTTCCCCAGCTTTGCCCCTTCTTTGGCTTTGTTCCACTATTCCCTTATTTGAGCTTTCATTAGTTCCCCACAACAACAGGAATTTGTAAAAGCCTGTAATTTATTTTGAGAGTTTGGCTCTTAGAGTACACTTTCCTCCTTTTGCAACTCAGAGGGAGAGCTCAGAAAGGTTGGCTTTTGGCAGCCACAGAATGAAGAATCTGGTCTTGCATTTGAGTTCTTTTCTGAGAAGTCTCCTGGTACATCAAGGGCATTCTCCTGTGGTAAGGATCCAGGGCACTAATTGGGCACTTGAGTGAAAAAAGACTTTAAGCATAAGGAGTCTTGATGACCAATAGGCTCAGGATGGAGCGGGAAAGGCCAAAGTTCTGCTCTTGTATTGTTGTACCCAACAGAAGCCCAGAGGGCTGTGGATGCCTAGAGGAGAAACAGAGGGAGGTGCCTGCTGACTACAGACACTGTGTTTACTTCAGGTACAGACCTTTTGAGACCAGCTCTCTGGAAGTATTTAACTCACCTGAGAGTAGTGGGAGAGGCTGAAATGAACTTTTGGGAGCNGTGAATTTATACATAGTTCATCCTCAAAGTCTGTACTGGACAGAAAGTTTATTAGTCAGAAATTAGGCACTTACATCACTTACAGAGGTTGGAAAATAGTGCTCTGTGCCTGATGGGAAACTGTGGGGTGCCACCTTTATTTTTCTGAGTCTGTTTAGAAAGATAGCCCTCTAGATTATCTGTTAAAATCTACAGGTTTGCTTCAGAGGTATACTATGTTTAGTTTGAGACCACCACAATAAAGCAAATATCACAATAACGTGAGTCAAGTGATTTTTGCGGTTTCCCAGTACATATAAAAGTTATGATAGCACTATACTGTAATCTGTTAAGGGTAAAATAGCATTATGTCTAAAAATTGTATATACTTTAAAAATATTTTATTGCTAACAAAATAGAGACCAAAGAAACAATTGAACAGATCAATGAAACCAAGAGTTGGTTTTTTGAAAAAATAAACAAAATTGACAAACCTCTAGCCAGACTTCTCAAAAACAAAAGAGAGAGCACACAAATA
>NW_027530178.1:17376-18622 GCF_008692635.1 Crocuta crocuta
GGACCAATGGATGAAAGCTGTGGATGGTGAATTTATACATAGTTCATCCTCAAAGTCTGTACTGGACAGAAAGTTTATTAGTCAGAAATTAGGCACTTACATCACTTACAGAGGTTGGAAAATAGTGCTCTGTGCCTGATGGGAAACTGTGGGGTGCCACCTTTATTTTTCTGAGTCTGTTTAGAAAGATAGCCCTCTAGATTATCTGTTAAAATCTACAGGTTTGCTTCAGAGGTATACTATGTTTAGTTTGAGACCACCACAATAAAGCAAATATCACAATAACGTGAGTCAAGTGATTTTTGCGGTTTCCCAGTACATATAAAAGTTATGATAGCACTATACTGTAATCTGTTAAGGGTAAAATAGCATTATGTCTAAAAATTGTATATACTTTAAAAATATTTTATTGCTAACAAAATAGAGACCAAAGAAACAATTGAACAGATCAATGAAACCAAGAGTTGGTTTTTTGAAAAAGTAAACAAAATTGACAAACCTCTAGCCAGACTTATCAAAAAGAAAAGAGAGAGCACCCAAATAGACAAAATTATGAATGAAAATGGACTTATTACAACCAACCCCTCAGAAATACAAGCAATTATCAGGGAATACTATGAAAAATTATATGCCAACAAATTGGACAACTTAGAAGAAATGGACAAATTCCTAAACACACACTCACTACCAAAATTCACACGGGAAGAAATAGAAAACCTGAACAGACCCATAACGAGTGAAGAAATCGAATCAGTGATCAAAAATCTCCCAACAAATAAGAGCCCTGGACCTGATGGCTTCCCTGGGGAGTTCTACCAGACGTTTAAAACAGAATTAATACCCATTCTTCTCAAGCTATTCCAAAAAATAGAAACTGAAGGAAAACTTCCGGACTCATTTTATGAAGCCAGCATCACTTTGATTCCCAAGCCAGACAAAGATCCAGCAAAAAAAGAGAAACACAGGCCAATATCCTTGATGAATACAGAGGCAAAAATCCTCAAAAAGATACTTGCAAATCGACTCCAACAGCATGTAAAAAGAATTGTCCACCAAGGCCAAGTGGGATTCATTCCTGGGTTACAGGGCTGGTTNCTTCCCCCTTTGTGTTATCTAAATTACGTTTAACGTTGACCCAAAATTATATTGATTCCTGATGTGGTTATCAATGTATATAAAACAAATATTTAGGGCAATTTTATTATAAATGAGGGAGAGTGAAAGGACATGAAGGAAGTTAGGTTCT
>NW_027530178.1:19559-22066 GCF_008692635.1 Crocuta crocuta
AAAACGTATACAAAAGGAGACACTCAAAAGCACTATAAATAAATCAAAATGGAATTCTAAAAACTGTTAAAAGAAACTACAAGTAGGCAGGGAAAAGGGAAATAGAGGAGGGAAAAACAGAGGGAACCAAAAACAAAAATAAAATGACCGTACATGTCAATGATTATGTCCATTGTAAATGATCTAAACACATGAAGTAAAACACAGAGATTGGTAGAGTGGATAGAAAACAAACAAACAAACAACAACAACAACAAGAACAACAAAACATGTCCCAAGAATATGCTCTTTACAAAAAACTCACTGCCAAGTATGTAGCTCCAAGNTAACTTTCTTAAAATAATATTATAGAGATGCAAAAAAAAAATTAGTCGTTGCCTAGGAATAGTAGAAAAGTGGGCTGAGTGTGACTATGAAGGAGTAGCACAAAGGAGATGTTTGTGATGATGGAACAGTTCTGCATCTTGATTGCAGTGGTAGTTACATGAATCTATACATGTGATAAAATGATATCGAACTATACACATATAATGCACCAATGTAAATTTCCTGGTTTTGATATTTTAGTATAGTTGCATAAGATGTAACCATTGGGGGGAACTGGGTGAAGTAGTCATAAGAGTTCTCTGGATTATCTTGGCTATTTCCTGTGAATCTATAATTATTTCAAAATTTAAAAGTTTAAAAGAAACCCAAACAAATTGATCTTTTTGTGGTTCTGTTTTATTATTAAACTGGCTCTGACAAAGCTTCCAGAATAATTCCCTGTATAAAAGTAATTTGTCCCAGAAGTCCATGTGTCTTAGTTGAATACAATTATAACAACAGAAACCCTCCCACCCATGGAGGATCAAGTCCATTTCAGGAATTAAGGGACATCAGCCAACCTCCCTACTTCTCCAGAACCTCCCTCCTCCCTAGCCCACCATCCAGACCCTGAACTCTGAGGTCTAGGGTCCTATGAGGAGAACAGAGGAGTGAAAGAGCTGGAGATAGTAGCTACTAGAGAGTGCTAGGAGGGCACTCCACAAGGTCACAACCCATCAGCAGATCCAGTCATTATTAAAGTGCCAAAGTTTGTAAATGATACCTTTAACCAACGAGAATTGATTCAGGATTTACCCTATAATGAAATTACTCTGCCTTGCATTTTGTATGCTTTCCTGAATGGTAGTAAAAGGAGTGGAGGGATAGCCAATGGCAGGAATTAAACATAACCTTAGGAGCATGTCACCTGAGGCATCCCTTGTGTGTGCAGAGCTTCACTTCTGCTTTATAATTTGGTGTCAGTTGTTTAGGTCTGACCTGGCCTTCAAACCCTCTTCTTACATCAGGTCCACGTCTGCCCATTTCTTCTGCTCATATCAAGACGTAGTTATTGATCTGATTGGTCAAAGCCAGAATAATGTCTGATAATGTACAATATAACACTCTGTGAAGACTGAATTGGAGCCTGTCATTTTGGTTCAGGGTCTTCTGGTCCCCCAACTTTCCATAGACTAATTCTTGGACTAATATATCTGTATATTCTGTGAAGAGCAAGAGATTGCGAGACTGCTGAGCCACTTATCTGGCAAGCCATATGGAAACAAAGGGAGAAAAAATAAGAAAGAGATTTATAGAAAGAATGCTTAGTTCTGATCACTACATGGAGGCTAGAAAATTAAAGGACAAGAGAGAATGCCAANAAAATCTATATTAAAAAACCTACAGCTAACATCATAATGATGATAAACTTGAAGCTTTCCTACTAAGATCAGGTAAGGCAAAGGTATCCCCTTTTACCACTCTTATTCAATATCATACTGGAAGTTCTAGCTAATGTAATAATACAAGAAAAGGAAATAATAGGAATACAGATTAAGAAAAAAGACATAGGGCATCTGGGTGGCTCAGTCAGTTGGGCATCTGACTTCGGCTCAGGTCATGATCTTGCCATTCCTAAGTTTGAGCCTCACGTTGGGCTCTGTGCTGACAGCCTGGAGCGTGGAACCTGCCTCAGATTCTGAGTCTCCTTCTCTCTCTGTCCCTCCCCCACTTGCGCTCTCTCTCTCTGATACATATACTTTTTTTAAAAAAAAAAAAGAAAGAAGACACAAAACTGTCTTTGTTCACAGATGACATGATAATCTATGTACAAAATCTGAAAGAACCAACAAAAAACTCCTGGAACTAATAAATGATTATAGCAATGTTGCAGGATACAAAGTTAATATACAAAAGTAAAGTGCTTTCCTATATACCAGTAATAAGCAAGCAGAATTTGAAATTTAAAAATTATTATCCCTTAGGGGCACCTGGGTGGTTCAGTCAGTTAAGCATCCAACTCTTGATCTTGACTGTGGTCATGATCTCATGATTGGTGAGTTTGAGCCCTGCATCAGGCTCTGTGCTGAAAGCACAACACCTGATTGGGATTCTGTCTCTCCCTCTCTCTGCTCCTTCCCTGCTTGCTCTCTCTCTCTCTCAAAATAAATTTTAAAAACTTTTTAAAAAGTGAATACATT
>NW_027530178.1:22078-26011 GCF_008692635.1 Crocuta crocuta
ACATTTATATTAGAAAACCCAAAATGAAACAGGTATAAATCTAACAAAATACATACAAAGTGTATATGATGAAAACTATAAAACTCTGAATTATGAAAAAAAGAACTAAATAAATGTTCGTGAATAGGAAGACTCAATTCTTCCCAAATTGATATATAGATTCAACACAATCCCAATCAAAATTCAAGTAAGTTATTTTGTGTATATCAACAAAGTGAATCTAAACTTTACATGGAGAGGCAAAATATTCCAAATAGCCAACACAATATTAGAGGAAGTGAACAAAGTTGGAGGATGTCACTATCCAACTTCAAGGATTACTTTAAAGCTACAATATTCAAGACACTGTGGGATTGATCAAAGAATATACAAATAGATCAATGGAAGAGAATAGAGACCACAGAAATAGATCCACATAAATATAAGCAACGAAGACAAAGAAGCAAAGGCAATACAATAGAACAAAGACAGTTTTTTTTTTTAAACAAATGGTGCTGGAAAAACTGGGCATCCACATGCAAAAAATGAATCTAGACACAGACTTTACAACCTTCAAAAGTTAACTCAGAATGGATCACAGGCCTAAATATAAAATACAACACTATAAAACTCCTAGAAAATAGCATATGAGAAAACCTAAAAGACCTTGGCTAGGACAATGACTTCTTAGAAAGTACACCAAAGGTACAACCATGAACAATTGATACGGTGGACTTAATTAAATTAAAACCTTCTGTTCTGTGAGAGACAATGTCAAGAGAATGAGAAAGTAAGCCAACAGACTGGGAGAAAATATTTGCAAAATATATACCTGATAAAAGACTGTTCTTCAAAATATAAACAAGTACTCTTAAAACTCAACAATAAGAAAATAAACAACCCAACTAAAAAATGGACCAAACATAAACAGAAGCTATCAAAGAAAATACACAGATCTTACAGGTTAATCGTGGCGAAATAGGCAGTCCTAGGCTTGCCTTGTCCCATGAACAAACTAAATAACTATCAAATTATCCTAAATACCTAAGAAATTTACCTGAAGACCAAAAGAAAGAACTCCACAAGTGAAGGAAGGGAAGAGGTTACACTGAAGAATGTAGGAAGTGTGGAGATGTGGTTTAGAGGAAAATTGGATCACAGGTGCTGCAGAGGGGAGGACGCATGGTCAAAGAGAAGGGTGAGAGAGGGAGGAGCACACAAGGGAATATACAAGGAGAACGTTTCCCCAAAGCCATTGTCATGGAAAAAAGAGAGGGGCTGAATTTTGTGAGTCCCTGCAGTCAGTGGGACTTAAAGTCTGGAGTTTTAAAGGCCAATGAATCTTGGGTAAGATAGAACCAAGGCTCAGTTTTGGCTAAGATAGAGCCAGGAGGGCAATGCACTGCTCCTTAAGAGAAGGCAGGCAAACAACTGGGGGGCAGATAGTGTGGAAACAGCAACCTGAAGAGTGCCTGAGGTACACAGTGGGGAGATTATTCACTCTTCTTGGAACAATCTCTGAGAGGCAGCATTCATGGAGACACCTAAGGAGCTAGTGTGTGACTCCCTCTCCTGCCCCTCAGATTATACACAGAACCACCTGTGGGAAACCTTTCATCCTAAAACAGCAGAACACACATTCTTTTCAGGTGCACATGGAACATTCTTGAGAATAGATCACATATTAGGTCCCAAGACAGGTTTCAAAAAATACAAAAAGATTGAAGTCGCACCATGCAACTTTTCTGACCACAACACAATCACTTCGAGAACCACAAGAAAAATCTGGAAAGACCATAAACACATGGTGGTTAAACAATATGCTACTAAACAATGAATGGATCAACCGGGAAATCAAAGAATAAATTTAAAAATACATGGAAACAAATGAAAATGAAAACACAATGGTCCAAAACCTTTGGGATGTAGCAAAAGTGGTCCTAAAAGGGAAGTGTATAGCAATACAGGCCTACCACAGGAAACAAGGAAAGTATCAAATAAGCAATCTAACCTCGCACCTAAAGAAGCTAGAAAAATAACATTAAGTGAAGTCTAAAGGCAGCAGAAGGAAGAAAATAAAAAATATAAGAGGAGAAATAAATGATAAAGAAACTAAGAAAACAATAGAACAGGTCAAAGAAACCAGGAGCTGGTTCTTTGAAAACATTAATAAAACTGATAAACCCCTAGGCAGACTTATCAAGAAAAAAAAAAGAGAAAGGACTCAAATTAATAAAATAACAAATGAGAGAGGAGAAAGAACAACCAACAACACAGAAATCCAAACAATTATAAGAGAATATTATGAAAAATTGTAAGCCAACAAATTGGACAACCTGGAAGAAATGGATAAATTCCTAGGAACATATAAAGTACCAAAATTTAAAGAGGAAGAAATTAAAAAAAAAAACTTGAAGAGACCAATAACCTGAAAAGAAATTGAACAAGCCATCAAAATCTCTAAACAAACAAAAGTTCAGGACCAGATGACTTCACAGGTGAATTTTACCAAACATTTAAAGAAGTTAATACATGTTCTTCTCAAACTATTCCAAAAAAATGAACCTGAAGTAAAACTTCTAAATTTATTCCATGAGGCTAGCATTACCCTGATACTAAAATCAGATAAAGACATCAGTAAAAAAGAGAACTACAGGCCAATATCACTGATGATCATGGATGCAAAAATCCTCAATAAAATACTAACAAACCAAATCCAACAACATTGAAGGAATCATTCACCGTGACAAAGTGGGATTTATTCCCGGGTTGCAAGGGTGGTTCCATATTCACACATCAACGTGATACAACACATTAATAAAAGAAAGGATAAATACCATGTGATAATTTTAATAGATGCAGAAAGGGCATTTGATAAAGTACAATATCCATTCATGATAAAAAAAAAAAACCCTCAACAAGGTAGATTTAGGGGGAACTTATCTCAACATAACAAAGGCCATATATGAAAACCCCACAACTAACATAATCCTCAATGGGGAAAAAGTGAAAGTTTTTCCTCTATGGTCAGGAAAAAGACAGGGATGTCCATTCTCACTCTTTTTTTCATTTTCACCACTCTTATTTAAAATAGTACTAGATAGGGGCACCTGGGTGGCTCAGTTGGTTAAGCATCTAACTTCAGCTCAGGTCATGTTCTCACAATTCATGAGTTCAAGACCCATGCCTGCTTTGGATTCTGTGTCTCCCTCACTCTCTGTCCCTCCCCCACTCATCCTCTGTCTCTCTCTAAAAAATAAACATTAAAAAAATTAAACATGATCTAGCCATTGTGCTCCTTAGTATTTAACCAAATATGTCAAGAACGTTTGGCTACACAAAAATTTGCACACAAATGTTTACAGCAAATTTATTCATAATTGCCAAAATGTGGAAGCAAGCAAGTTGTCCTTCAGTGAGTTGATAAACTTTAGTAGATCCAGACAATGGAATATTATTCCGCACTAGAAAGAAATGAGCTATTAAGCCACAAAACGACATGGAGGAAGCTAAAATGTATATTGCTAAGTGAAATAAGCCAATATGAAAAGGCTACATACTATATGACTCCAACTATAAAACATTCTGGAAAATGCAAAATTATGAAGACAGTAAAAAGATCAGTGATTGCCAGAGGTTGGAAGGGTGAGGCAGGATGAATAGGTAGAGTACAGAATTCGTGGTGAAAATATTCTGTATGATATTATAATGATGAATACATGTCATTAACCAAAAAATGCTATATCTAATACAACTTAAATTTTCTTTGTACAAAAGTTACCTTCAAGCCAATCATCAGTTTTAATTGTATTGTAGATATTCAGAAGAGCCAAACAATGGTGAATAATGGTGAGTTCTAGTTGATTCAATGTCATCAAAATGATTTGGTGAATGTATAAAATTTTTTCCTCTTTGACAATATACTTGAATTATTTTTTTTGGAAGATCCTGCCA
>NW_027530178.1:26141-27866 GCF_008692635.1 Crocuta crocuta
GAAGATCCTGCCAGAATAAAAATACATACATCATAAATGAGATCTTCCATTGGCACTTTCTGCTTCCCTGCCCCCTCTCCTTTATCTGTAACATTAGATTTATTGAGGTATAATTTACATATGGTAATATTCACCTTTTTTATATGCTTAGTTCTATGAATTTTGACAAAAGAATACCATCACTACATTAAGATATCTAACATTTCATCACTCCAGAAAGTTCCTTCATGCTCCCCTGTAATGAATCTTCTCCCTATCCTCGTCTTTCCTCTGGTACCCACTGATCTGTTTTTCTGTCCCCATAATTTTGTCTTTTCCAGAATTTTATGTAAATAAAATCATTTGTGCCTAGCTTCTTTCACTTACTGTAATGTCTTTGAGAATTGTTGAAGTTGTTACTGGTATTAGTAGTTTATTCCTGTTTGTTGCAAAGTTGTATTCCATTATACTAATGTATATCCACTTATGTATCCATTTACCAGTTGAAGTACATTTTGAGTTATTGCCAAGTTTTGGCAGTTATAAAAAAAAAGACTACCATAAACATCTAGGCATAGGTTTTTGTGTGAACATAAGTTTTCATTTATTCTGGGTAAATACCTAGGAGTGGGATTTCAAGCTCATGTGGTAATTGCATATTTAACTTTATAAGAAGCTGCCAAACGGTTTTCCAAAGTTGTTATACCATTTTGCATTCCTACCAGTAGTGTATGAGATTTCCAGTTCCTCTACATCCTCCCCAGTATTAGGTATGTAATTTCTTAAAAGCTTTTTTAGTGGGTATGTAGTGGTATCTTGCTGTGGCTTTAATATGCATTTCTTGAATGATTAATGATAGTGAGCATGAAAACATGCTTAATTGACATTCAATTGTGTGTGTGTATGTGTGTGAAATGTCTGTCCAAATCTTTTCCTCATGTTTTACCCTGGATTGCTTGCTTTATTTTTATTGAGTTGTGAGAGTCAACTAACACTGTCTTCTGGATACCAGTCTTTTATCAGATCTATGTGCTGTAAATATTTTCCCCAGCCTATGGCTTGCTTTTTAGACTTTGATAACAGTATTTTATGAAGGGCATAAATTTTAAATTTTTATAAACTCTGATGTAACATTTTTCTTTTATGGATCATACTTTTTGTTAATATCTGTGAAATCTTTGCCTAACTAAATGTCAGAAAGATTTTCTCCTATGCTTTGTTCTGTAAGTTTTTTAGTTTTAAGTTTTACATATAAGCCTATAATCCATTTGCATTAATTTTTGTATATGGTGTGATTATTGATATTTATAAAACACTCTCTTAAATATGATTATCTCTGATTATTATTTAAAGGAAAACTTGGAGGAAGGAACATCAGGAATTTTAATCCTTATTTTATAGATGAGAAAACTGAGGATTAGAGAAGTGCTGTGTGACTTACTCAAGGTCTTACAGCTGAAAAGAAATGAAATTATATGGTAAGAGGTAAAATTGTGATAAGAGACTTCAGGTTTCCTGCTGTCCCAGCCTGGTACTTTTGAAGCCAGGCAGCTAGGACTCACGTTGGTGCCCGGCAAAGCAAAGATTCCCAATGGCAATCTGAGCAACCTATTAGGCACTGAGATAAGAGACACAGACGGTGGACTAGCACTGACCCAACTTAGACTGCACTGCTCTGACCGACTTGGGGTTATATAACTGAAGAGAGCCAGAAGCTGGTCTGGCACCTTGCTCAGGTGATGAATA
>NW_027530178.1:28309-41859 GCF_008692635.1 Crocuta crocuta
TTTTTTTGTTTTTTTTTGCTTTTTGTTTTTGTTTTTTTTTTTTTTTTTTTTTGAGAGAGAGAGTTGGGGATAGAAGCAGAGGTAGAGAGAATCAAGTAGGCTCTATACCCAGCGCAGAGCCCAACATGGGGATCAATCCCATGACCCTGGGGTCATAATCTGAGCCAAAGTCAAGAGTTGGAGGCTCAACTGACTGAGCCCCCCAGGAGCCTCCCAATGAATGCTTTTTGATGATGATGATGAAGATGAAAATGAAGATTTGGAACAAAGTAATTACAGAGCTAAAAATTAAAGCTAAGGGAAGAAGTTAAGGAAACTAATTTAGCTTAGAAAAGAGGGCCAAGAAGAAACATGATATAACAGCTTTCAAAAAAAAAAAAAAAGAAACAAAACAAAACAAAAAAACCCTTGAGCTTTCTGAGGGCTAAGCAAAGGGAAATGGGCTGGAAGAATCTAAGTAAAAGGGTAAATTTCTTCCTTCCTGGTGAGGATTGTTATGGACACATAAGAGCCTTTATAAACATAATTAACTCTTTTTATTTGAGCTTGGAGTCAGGGATTTGCCAAACATGGGCTCTGATGAAGGATTTCAGCATGAGGGTTGCATGACCTCTTGCACAGTGTCCTTAGAAGTCTCTGGGTGGCTCCTAAATCTGCCCTGTGTCCTCATACAATTTGAGGAGGCCTTTGTCTTTGGACTTCCCTGCTCCTTAGTCTTAGCATCTTTACAGGACTGCTCCAATGTCTAACATAAGCCTTACCTTAGCTCCTCAAGGCTTAATTAATTCCCATGCTCCTTGGCCCTGAAGCCGAGTGGAACAATGCTCACAGCTATAAATTTGGCTTAGCATGCCTGGAAGGGCCTAAAATGCTAGGTGGTCCAAATATGATCCCAATTCTTGAATCCTCTGTTTTATACCTAACATCTGCTTGCACCTCCTAGTTATGGAAAGCTTCATTCATCTCAATGGAAGACATATACAATGAACTTTGGACTAGGAATAAGGAGAGTTGGGTTTGAGTCCCAGCTCTGCCACTAACTTGCTCTGTGATTTTTGGCAAATACCTTCATATTTCTGGAACTATTTATTA
Organism: Crocuta crocuta; assembly: GCF_008692635.1. NCBI lineage: Eukaryota > Metazoa > Chordata > Mammalia > Carnivora > Hyaenidae > Crocuta > Crocuta crocuta. The sequence goes on from NW_027530178.1 coordinate 29,402, forward strand.
GTAAAATGGCAGTGGAGGAATCTCTTTGTTTTAATTTATGTTGGTTTAATTTCTATAACAAATGGCCCTCAAAAATTCAGTGACTTAAGGGACAAGAAGTTTGATTCTTTCTTTTTAAAATTTTTTTAGTTTAAAATTTTTTACTATTTATTTATTTTTGAGGCAGAGAAAGAGCATGAGTGGGGAAGGGGCAGAGAGAGAGGAAGATACAGAATCCAAAACAGGCTCCAGGCTCTGTGCTTTGTCAAGTTGGTTCCCATATAAGTTATTCCAGTCTTAATACATGGCTTGCAAGATCACTTTGCAGTTGTAGCTCACAGGAAAGCAGAAATCTCATGGGAGTTTTTGATGATCCAGGCCAGGAAGTGGTGTGTATCACTTTTACCTACAGTGTATTGGTCAGCATTCAGTCATATGGTCATACAAAAGTGTTAGACCAAAGTGGCTGAAAAATGGAGTGCAGCCATGTGGTGGCTAGCTAGAAGGTCCCACCATAGACTTGATGATCTCTAAAGGCCTTCTGCCCCAGCTCTGAAGTTCTGGGTATGTTTATTAACTAGATTCCTGATTCTCACATTGCCCTGCTACAAGTGGTTTGAAAATCACCTAACCTCTCTGACCATTAGGGACCAGAAGGATGGCAGTAAGGTCCATGCAATGACCCCTGTGAAAGGCCAGTGAACTAACTGAGATACCAGCTGTACCACCAGGTACCACATTAAGCTAAGTTGTCTTTGTGCTTCTTTTCTCTGCAGCCTGGGTAGGAGCCCTCTCAATGGGCATGATCTTCTTCTGTTCTCCCATTGTGAGTATATTCACTGATCGTTTGGGCTGCCGAATCACAGCAACTGCAGGTGCTGCTGTCGCTTTCATAGGCCTCCATACCAGCTCCTTCACCAGGTAAGGCTAGGAGTTGCTGGCCATTTTCCCACGGCTGAAGTTTGGTTTCTTTCTGGGCTTCAACTAGGGACACTCTTCTCATTGCAGAATCCTCTGTGGTCCTTTCTATGTAGAGTTCTCAAAGACTCTGATCATGAGAATCGTTGTACAATGGGATTCATCTAGGTAGGGTCTTCAGGACACATTGATATACAATATTCCCAAAAGAGTACCCAAGAGTTCCAAAGTGGTGGGAGGAGCCTAAGCTTGAGAGTTCATGAAACTGGGTCTAAATCCAGTTTGGGCCACTAAATGGCTATGGGACGATTGATGAGTACCATTCCCCTATATGGTCCTCAGTTTCTATACCTGTAACATGTGGGAAATAGACCAGATGGTCTTTTCAGGTCTCTTCCAGCTTTGCTATTCTATTTCCCCTTAATGTGCTGCACAACTGATGACCTCACTTGCCTTCCTGGAAATGAGCTTCTGGAGTGAATCCGTGTGAAAAACCTACCATTATAGGATTCCTGAGGGAATCTTATATTGAAAAAGAAGTCAGCTGAGCCCAAGGCTGTTTAGCATTTCTGGCTCCTTTCTAGGTATTTCTGGCTGCCAATGTATAGATAATTTGGGAAAGAAAAAAATTATGTCTTGGGCATGAGAAAGGATGTTTTAGCAGCATCCCTCACTTCGGTAAAAACCTAATATCCAGCTACCCAGCTAGGCATAGGCTAACCTCAAACTCTGGTCCAGTTGGTTCTACTGGCAAAACTTGGTAGTATCAGGGAAGAAGCAGACTATATGTTAATTTTCTGGTTTCTTTCTGCCAATCCTACAGAATCATGTCTACAGGGGAAGAGAGAAGTAAAAAACCCTCCACCATGGCCTGAGGAATATGGGATTCCTAAAGAAGTCTGTTGGCTTTCTGCCAAAGATGCTTTGGAAGTTACTATACCTCCTACTTCCAATCTGCCTAGGCTGGTGTATGAAAATGCTGGCCTGGAGACATGGCTAACTTGTCAGAGACTTGCTTTCTGAGCTTGGCTCACCAGAGAAGGACTATGATTATGCTCTCTAGGCCTAAAGTTTCACTCAGAGTGGAGAATGATAATTGTTTTTTGTCACAACTGGGCCCTGTGAGGGGGATCCAGCTGTCCTTATGACTTGAGCATTTCTGGATACCCAGCTTACCCTCCAGCAGAGCTTGGATATGACCCACAATGATTTCTTGGCTTCATCCCATCCAACTGGGATAGAGGAGGGAAAAGCATGTCTTGCTTGGAATGTGCTCAGCCCTCCTATGGCAGCAGCTGTAAGCCCTTTCAGGATCCTTCTGCTGGTTGGCCTCATTTGCCCTCAGTAAGCTAGTGCCTGGCCCCCTGAGGGAAGGAGGTAGGCCTCAGAAGTGGCTCCAGTCTCTGCACTACACAGCAGAGGCTTGTTTTTTAAAGTTGAGCTGAGCAAAGTATAAACAAATTAGCAACATATGGATCCCATTTCTCTTCCAATACACATGAGCTCGGTTACAGGAGGGGAAGGAGCTCAGATATATTTTTTTCTGGTATTCTTTAGGCACATTGGAGTAGGCATTCTGTTCTCCAGCCCCTAAGCCCTTCCCCACCCGATTTGCCTTTTCTACAAGAACATCTTTATTTTTTTATTTTTTAAAAAATAGTTTATTGTTAAGTTGGTTTCCATATAACACCCAGTGCTCATCCCCACAAGTGCCCTCCTCCATGCCCATCATCCCCCTTCCCCTCTCCCCCATACCCATCAGTCCTCAGTTTAGAACATCTTTAGAGCTAAGAAGCTTTCTGAATGGCTTCATGTATGGTGGGAAAGTGGTTCTGCTTGTGATTAGAACTCCAAGTCATCCTTCCTGTTGTCTGAACCTGGGTTCTGAGTTCCATTGGATAGCATGAGGTGGAGGAGAGTGCAGACAGGGCTGGAGATGCCTTTCTAAGTCTATTCAGAGCCTTCCTGCCTTCCTTGAGGCCCAGCTAGAAACATATCCACCAGACAGCACTCTGAACCAAATCCCATGCTTTGCCCCCACTTGCCCTCTCCTTGAAGGTCTCCCTTAGACCCACCTAACTCCCCTTTCTTACACAAGGCCCTCAGGCCAAGCCAATCCCAAAAAATCTGACAGAAGAGGAGCAGTTAGCTTAGCTATGTGCTCCAAGTGGAGACAACGTTTTTGAAACCAAAGCTTTTGCTTATATCCAGTGAATGTAAGCAGATGAGAAGCAACCTTTCCATTTGTAATGACACAGTTGGAACTAGAGACTATTATGCTAAGTGAAATAAGTCAGTCAGAGAAAGACAAATACCATATGATTTCACCCATATGTGGAACTTTAGGAGCAAAAAAAAAAAGAGCAAAGGCGGGAAAAAAGAGGGAGAGTGGCAAACCAAGAAACAGACTCAACTACAGAGACCAAATTGATGGTTACTAGAGAAGTTATTCAGAGGATGGACTAAATAGGTGATGGGGATTAAGGAATGCACCCAATGAGCATTGGGTGTTATATGGAAGTGTCGAATCACTATATTGTAGACCTGAAACTAATACTATGTTAACTAACTGGAATTTAAATAAAAACTTAAAAATAAAAGAAAAGCAATGGTAGTTGTCTTACAACTGATGAGTGCTAATACATCATCTCTGCAGCATAGGCCTAATGCTTTATTATGAGTACTGAGTCCATCTATGGGGAGCAACTGCTTGACCATGGAGAGTATTAAGTGGTCAGATAAGAACTGTTGCAAAATATGTGGAGTTTCATAAAGAAAATAAAATTCTTCATTAGGTTGTGCCAATATTGTCTAAGGGCAGATGGCTGGTGAAGCTGACCTTCCCATGGCCTTTTCTCTTTTGAAAAGAGGCTTATGGCCATGGCAGAACCTAAGAGTTTTAAGACAAAACCTGTCTTACTTGGCCAGGCCCACAACTTCTTTGAGGCTCCATTTCCCATCGAGCAGACAGGCTACTCTGAGAGGCTAATCCATACCATGTCCAGCAACAGGAACCAGGTTCTTGGAGTTAAAGGGACTCCTTACGTGAAGATCCCCAGGGAGATCATATAGAACCTGTAGTAAAGGGTCATGGGATATCCACACCTTGGGCAGGGTTGGGGGTGAGGTGTTTCTCAGGATACCACCAGCCATTTTCTGAAATATTAAGGGCCCCTAGCATGGAGAAAGATAGTAGAGTCCCATGGAGGGTCTTGACCTTTTGTTACTTGAGAAAAAGCTTTGGCTATCAGTCTACCCATGGTGTCTAGGTGACCAGTAGGTCAAACTGTTCCAAGGCCCTGACTTACTCCTTATAGTCTCTTATCCAGGAATTGCATAGGTTGATTCTGGCATTCTTTTGAACGATTCTCTCTGATGGGGTACCATGATTCAAACTAGAATCATGCAGACCAAGAGTCAAGTCCAAGTTTTGCTGATCCCCAGGTATGCTACATTAGGTAAATTAGTTCTCTAAGCCCCTGTCTCCCTATCTGCATTAGTAAGTCCTATTTATTGTCTGTTCTGAGAGTCAGTGGTAAGTGGGGCTGTGGGTTAAGGGTGGGGGTATACAAGTCTTAGGAGGGTGAAGGGAGAGGGCAGGTAGATTTTTGGTCAGGCTGCTGAGAATAGTTCTTGGTATTTCTCCCACAGCTCACTAAGCCTGCGTTATTTCACCTATGGGATTCTCTTTGGTTGTGGCTGTTCCTTCGCCTTTCAGCCGTCTCTCGTCATCCTGGGCCACTACTTCCAACGCCGCCTGGGTTTGGCCAATGGTGTGGTGTCTGCTGGAAGTAGCATCTTCTCCATATCCTTTCCTCTTCTCATCAAAACACTGGGGGCTAAGATCAAGCTCGCCCAAACCTTCCAGGTGCTGAGTACCTTCATGTTTATTCTTACCCTGCTTTCGCTCACCTACCGGCCACTCCTACCCAGTTCTCAGGACACCCCAAACAAGAGAGGTGTCCGCACCCTGTGCCAACGCATTCTGGCTCAGCTTAGAAAGTACTTCAACATGCGAGTGTTCCGCCAACGTACCTACCGCATCTGGGCCTTCGGGATTGCTGCTGCTGCCCTTGGCTACTTCGTTCCTTATGTACACCTGGTAAGAAATAATAGGGTGGGCCCACCTACCTTTAGGAAGCTTCCCTTGGCCTGCCTGAAGTCCATAGGGTAGAGGTGAAGGACACTGGAAGGGCAGGGGTGGGATCTTTGGAAAAAGAGACCAAACAGTGTTTGAAGAGACCCAAAGTGGGAAGAACACAGACTGAGGGAAGACTTCAATGGGAAATGAGTAGAATTCATTAGGGGAAAGCCCATGCCTGTAGCTTTCCCCTTGATAAATCTAGATAGATTTTCAGAAGATAAGCATCATTGGGATGTTGAAGACTGGCTGAGATGACCCAAGGACAGGGTTCTCTCTTTTCTTTAAATTTTTTCATGTTTGTTTGTTTTTTTTTTGAGAGAGTGAGAGACAGAGCACGAGAGGGGGAAGGGCAGAGAAAGAGGGAGACAGAGACTCTGAAGTAGGCCCCAGGCTCTGAGCTGTCAGCATTGAACTCGACATGGGGCTCGAACTCACAGACTGTGAGATAATGACCTGAGCCAAAGTTGGACACTTAACTGACTAAACCACCCAGATGCCCCAAGAACAGGGTTTTCTAAGAGTGTGTTCTGTGGAATACTGGTCTTTGTGGTCAAATGATTTGTTTAGGAAACAACATATAACCAATCTCTCTAGATTGGGATTTGGGAGGAGCCCTTGGGTTTTCTTAGTTGTTAAGGCTTTATTCTGTCCTGCCAGGGCTTGGAAGGGGATTGGAGATACCCATTCCCCTTAGCTGTTGCTCAGAAGCCCAGAATATAAAGAGCCAAGGGATATGAAGCCTTTTAAGCAGTTAGAAGTAGCCAGAAAGCTTATTCGGGAGCTAAGGCTACAAAGGAGGGGATTGAAGGGAAGGGAGCTCTTGCCATGGTTCAGGAAAGCAAGGAGTAGAGGGTTTTGGATATGCCAACTGTTAACCAGTCAGCTCCTTTTCTTTCTTCTGTCCCTGGGGGTCCTGGTGCTATGCTTTTCAGATGAAGTATGTGGAGGAGGAGTTCTTGGAAATCAAGCAGACCTGGGTGCTCTTGGTGTGTATTGGGGCTACCTCAGGCCTTGGGCGTCTTGTGTCAGGCCGTGTCAGTGACTCCATTCCTGGACTTAAGAAGATCTACTTGCAGGTGAGTGTGACCACCTTGCCCTGACCACAGTGCTATGGGGAGGAACAGCCTGCCACAGATGCTAGGTTACCCCCAGCCTTTGGGATAGAATGGTAACTTGTGTCATTACTGTGCCCTGTGTCCCAGCTCTGACACAAGGCTGTCATTCAGCATGGGAAAGTCAATCAAATTCTCTGAGCCTCAGTTTCCTTAGATTTCAAATGAGGACAGTTGTCTTTGCTCTGCCTCCTTCATCAAGATGGAGTAAGGATCCAGTGAGAGCACTATGTAAATGGAACCTGTAAGAACACTTACAAAGAAAGCATTTATTAATAATGGTTCTTCCATCTAAAATAGGGAAACTGAGGCTAGGAGTTAGATGCTGCTCCCCATTGAGGACTGATCTCTTTGCTACACCCTACTGTCTTGGAAGGTCTTGGGCATCTGTAGTTCTCTGTGGCCCAGTGTTTCTCTCCTCTAAGCCAGCAGGACCAAGTCAATCACTTACTTCTTACATTCTCAGAGTTACTTGCATCAGGCATTGGCTCTCAAATGTTATCCTCCTGATGAACACAAAAATAGTGCCAGAAAACACAACCTTACTTCCTCTCTCTGGGCCTCACTTTCCTCATTTGTACAATAAGAATAATTCTTGCCTTCCCTGTCTTACCTCACAGGAGAGAACCAAAAGAAATATAGGTGTGACCAGGTTTGGGGAAGTAAATAACTGTTATAGCCATGCAAGATTTTAATCCTTCGAACAGTAACACAGTGGGCATATTGTGGGCAGTTTCTGTGTGAACTGCACTCTGGTATGGCTTGGAACTACTGCTCAAGCTGTCTCTTTGTCTACCTGGCAGCAGTATTACCTTTCTGACCTTGTTCATGCTTTTTGCTCCCGGGGCTGGGTTTACTAGAAGGTACACAAATGTGGAACCCTGTGGAGGGGCAACAGCAGCCCTTCAAAACATGTGGTTACAAACAATCCATTAAGAAGGTGGTTGAGTTCTCACTCTCCTGGAGAATCCCTAAAAGCACTTCCAAGGGACCCTGATTATTCTCATAGTAGAGATTTCTCTGTCTTCTGACAGCCCTGTGTTTTCCTAAATATTCTAAGGTGTCTTAGACAAGAATATGATTAAGGAGTTTTGTTGTGTTTAACTCTGTGTTAGATTTGCAAAAGCTGGTGAATCTGCTTTGTCAGAGTTAGAGGTGCCCTTATGGTTCATCTAGTCCAACCTCTCATTACATAGAAACTGAGGGAAATACTCATACAGACAGTCATGGCAAAGTTGAATTCATATGTAGCACTTTTCTCATACTTCACTTTATACTAAGTGATGGATGACAGAGCCATGTCCCGGAGATAAGTAACTTGACCAAAGTCAACTCAAAAGACTGTGATTGAGATAAACCAGTTATGAAATTTTGAAATTCCAGGGCAAATATCAGCAAGTGCCTTATCTGGGTGGCTTTTTGAATAGGAGAATGTATGACTTTTTCAGCCTCTTCCACATGCCACCCCTGTAGGTCTTCCCTGTCAGTATGAGCAGCTCCAAGATGCTAATGGTGCTAGAAATCAGGGTAAGCTAGCATTGGGCCAAGACTTTATCTTGAGCAAAAACAGCATCCCCTGCCTAGCCATATAGCTCATTTCTCACCACAGTCCTTAGGAGAGAAGTAAGGCCCAAGCAGCTTTCGCTTTCTGTTGTGTAGAGAAAGTTCCAAGGGAGGTGTAGGCATTAACTAATCAGAAGCAGAACTAGGCTTAGGGCCCAGTGCTTCTGCTGATCACTTCCCCTACTTACCCAACATTCTTTCCCCTTTTCCAGTCCTACATGACCCAGCTTTACCACTTAGAGTAATATAAAATAATCTTAGAATGTTATAACTGAAATACATCTTTATCGATTATAGTACAACTACCTCATTTTATAAATTGAGAAACTGAGGCCTAGATAGAGAAAGATGAGTCCAAACTCATCTTGCTGGCAAATGTTGCAGGCTGAGAACACAAGACAATGGATAAACTTCTTTCTCTTGAGCTTCTCAAGATACTCCATCACAGGAATTTGCCTCTTTCTCCCTGGGTCAGATACAGGAGTATAGGACTGGGAGAGAGGAAAGGAGTGTACACTTCAGGTTCTGAAGAGATACCCACTAGACCCTGTAGTTCCTAATATTGGAAAAGACAGGTGCATGTATCTGGTATACAGACCACCCCTGGACAGTCTGTTAGAAAAGAAATGGTGACAGCCTGTAGGACAGCCTTACTTTAGGCCACTTCTTGAGGTCTGATTCTCAGTTCAAAGAGAGATTTTAAATTTCTGAACTTTGCAAGGCCTCATGGAGGATGTTAAATGGCAGCTAGATACAATAGGTAGTAATTGGAGATGATGGAAATCAGTTAATGGGGTCCTCTGTGTTGTATAATGCTGTTAACCCTTAATTGCCACACCATTATGGCTTGGTTGATAGGTAGATCTGGTTTTATCTTATAGTTGTGCATGAATCTTCTAAATCATAAGGAACCTGGGTGAACCTCCCAATGGTCTCCTTCATCCCAAGGTGTTTTCTAAAAGCAGACACCCACATAAATGGGCACTGGGTCCTTCTTCATTTCAGAAAGCTGCGCCTTCCATTCATGCCCCCATGTAATCATCATCCAAGTTATCTTCACTTCTTTCCCTTCCTCTTCTAATACCTTACCTGGACCTGAGAACACTAGCATGATCCGATCCCAGATCCTAATGCCTGGGCAGCCAAACACAAGATCAGAACAACAGCAATTTCCTTTAGCTTAGAGTCCAGTGAAAAGACAACTTTTTATGGAGGGGCCATGCCCCTTACCTTTTTAAAAAATGTTGAAGGAATAACAGTTAAGTAGGGACTTTCTTAAAAACTTTGAATCTTTCAGTGCAAGACTTAAAAAGGGCCTAAGTAATTATTTAGCCCAACTGCTCTCTATGTTGACACTCCCTGCTCTAATTTATAGATGATAGACATGAAACCCTGATAAAGGAGATATGATTTGCTATGTGGTCTTGACTGACAAGCACAACATGACCTAAGGCCCTTGCTCCTCTAGGTCATCTCCTTCCTGCTCCTGGGCCTGATGTCCATGATGATTCCCCTGTGCCGGGGCTTCGGGGGCCTCATCGTTGTCTGCCTCTTCCTGGGTCTGTGTGATGGCTTCTTCATCACCATCATGGCCCCCATCGCATTTGAGCTGGTGGGCCCAATGCAGGCCTCACAGGCAATTGGCTACCTCCTTGGCATGATGGCGCTGCCGATGATTGCTGGGCCCCCCATTGCAGGTGAGGTTGATATTACAGGGAGGGCATGAGTGGGGGAGTCCTGTCTTCCCTGGGCACTAGCAATCCTGAGCACCTCTGCTTCAAGTCCCTTTTACTCTTATTCTCTATTTAAGCCACCTTGTCAGAGGGTATGAAACCTCTTACCCTTATTGGTGGAAGAGGCTAAGTATAGTATATGTGCATGGATTCATTTTTTGGGAATGGGCTTTTCATGGCCCTCTGTTTCAGTGGGGTTTATTTTAGACAGCTGGATGATTCCAGGAGGGTAAAGAGAGAAATGGGTTTGGCTTTCTTGATCATTCTATTGGTCCAGTATCTTCTCTCTTTCTCTTTATAAGCAAGTAATTATTTGCAAGGTAGTTGGGCAGGAAGAGAAGATAAAGTGGACCCTGGCTTTATTAAGACTTAGAGATGCTCCCCACTTCTCTATTGGCTTCTGAACTGAGCCTGTAGAAGAGATTTTGATTAAAGCCAAATCCTAGGACTGGGCNGAAACTGAGGGAAATACTCATACAGACAGTCATGGCAAAGTTGAATTCATATGTAGCACTTTTCTCATACTTCACTTTATACTAAGTGATGGATGACAGAGCCATGTCCCGGAGATAAGTAACTTGACCAAAGTCAACTCAAAAGACTGTGATTGAGATAAACCAGTTATGAAATTTTGAAATTCCAGGGCAAATATCAGCAAGTGCCTTATCTGGGTGGCTTTTTGAATAGGAGAATGTATGACTTTTTCAGCCTCTTCCACATGCCACCCCTGTAGGTCTTCCCTGTCAGTATGAGCAGCTCCAAGATGCTAATGGTGCTAGAAATCAGGGTAAGCTAGCATTGGGCCAAGACTTTATCTTGAGCAAAAACAGCATCCCCTGCCTAGCCATATAGCTCATTTCTCACCACAGTCCTTAGGAGAGAAGTAAGGCCCAAGCAGCTTTCGCTTTCTGTTGTGTAGAGAAAGTTCCAAGGGAGGTGTAGGCATTAACTAATCAGAAGCAGAACTAGGCTTAGGGCCCAGTGCTTCTGCTGATCACTTCCCCTACTTACCCAACATTCTTTCCCCTTTTCCAGTCCTACATGACCCAGCTTTACCACTTAGAGTAATATAAAATAATCTTAGAATGTTATAACTGAAATACATCTTTATCGATTATAGTACAACTACCTCATTTTATAAATTGAGAAACTGAGGCCTAGATAGAGAAAGATGAGTCCAAACTCATCTTGCTGGCAAATGTTGCAGGCTGAGAACACAAGACAATGGATAAACTTCTTTCTCTTGAGCTTCTCAAGATACTCCATCACAGGAATTTGCCTCTTTCTCCCTGGGTCAGATACAGGAGTATAGGACTGGGAGAGAGGAAAGGAGTGTACACTTCAGGTTCTGAAGAGATACCCACTAGACCCTGTAGTTCCTAATATTGGAAAAGACAGGTGCATGTATCTGGTATACAGACCACCCCTGGACAGTCTGTTAGAAAAGAAATGGTGACAGCCTGTAGGACAGCCTTACTTTAGGCCACTTCTTGAGGTCTGATTCTCAGTTCAAAGAGAGATTTTAAATTTCTGAACTTTGCAAGGCCTCATGGAGGATGTTAAATGGCAGCTAGATACAATAGGTAGTAATTGGAGATGATGGAAATCAGTTAATGGGGTCCTCTGTGTTGTATAATGCTGTTAACCCTTAATTGCCACACCATTATGGCTTGGTTGATAGGTAGATCTGGTTTTATCTTATAGTTGTGCATGAATCTTCTAAATCATAAGGAACCTGGGTGAACCTCCCAATGGTCTCCTTCATCCCAAGGTGTTTTCTAAAAGCAGACACCCACATAAATGGGCACTGGGTCCTTCTTCATTTCAGAAAGCTGCGCCTTCCATTCATGCCCCCATGTAATCATCATCCAAGTTATCTTCACTTCTTTCCCTTCCTCTTCTAATACCTTACCTGGACCTGAGAACACTAGCATGATCCGATCCCAGATCCTAATGCCTGGGCAGCCAAACACAAGATCAGAACAACAGCAATTTCCTTTAGCTTAGAGTCCAGTGAAAAGACAACTTTTTATGGAGGGGCCATGCCCCTTACCTTTTTAAAAAATGTTGAAGGAATAACAGTTAAGTAGGGACTTTCTTAAAAACTTTGAATCTTTCAGTGCAAGACTTAAAAAGGGCCTAAGTAATTATTTAGCCCAACTGCTCTCTATGTTGACACTCCCTGCTCTAATTTATAGATGATAGACATGAAACCCTGATAAAGGAGATATGATTTGCTATGTGGTCTTGACTGACAAGCACAACATGACCTAAGGCCCTTGCTCCTCTAGGTCATCTCCTTCCTGCTCCTGGGCCTGATGTCCATGATGATTCCCCTGTGCCGGGGCTTCGGGGGCCTCATCGTTGTCTGCCTCTTCCTGGGTCTGTGTGATGGCTTCTTCATCACCATCATGGCCCCCATCGCATTTGAGCTGGTGGGCCCAATGCAGGCCTCACAGGCAATTGGCTACCTCCTTGGCATGATGGCGCTGCCGATGATTGCTGGGCCCCCCATTGCAGGTGAGGTTGATATTACAGGGAGGGCATGAGTGGGGGAGTCCTGTCTTCCCTGGGCACTAGCAATCCTGAGCACCTCTGCTTCAAGTCCCTTTTACTCTTATTCTCTATTTAAGCCACCTTGTCAGAGGGTATGAAACCTCTTACCCTTATTGGTGGAAGAGGCTAAGTATAGTATATGTGCATGGATTCATTTTTTGGGAATGGGCTTTTCATGGCCCTCTGTTTCAGTGGGGTTTATTTTAGACAGCTGGATGATTCCAGGAGGGTAAAGAGAGAAATGGGTTTGGCTTTCTTGATCATTCTATTGGTCCAGTATCTTCTCTCTTTCTCTTTATAAGCAAGTAATTATTTGCAAGGTAGTTGGGCAGGAAGAGAAGATAAAGTGGACCCTGGCTTTATTAAGACTTAGAGATGCTCCCCACTTCTCTATTGGCTTCTGAACTGAGCCTGTAGAAGAGATTTTGATTAAAGCCAAATCCTAGGACTGGG
>NW_027530178.1:42093-51353 GCF_008692635.1 Crocuta crocuta
GGCAGTGAGGCTTCTATTTCTAGCAGGTAGTAGGCAAAGTGTTGGCTTCCTGTCTTTCAGTATTCTCAGTTTCCTTCTCCACTCTCCAAGAAGAGCATTGTTGATACCCCAAGGGACATAGGAAACAAGGAAAACCAATGAAAATAGAACTCCATTTCTTTTCTTTAAGATTTAATGTAAATATTGATTTGTGGGTTAACCTTCCTAGGCTGGCCAACAGGGCTAACTCAACAAATATCCTTTGAACACCAATTCTGTGCAAGGCCTTGTAAGGGCATGTCATGCTGTGTGACAGTGACAAAAACTTCAACCCAGACCCTGTGCAACAGCCATGTTGCTCACTGAAGGAGGGAGCCTCTATCCAGCCCCTGATCCCAGAGGTGGATCCCAGAATCCACATCTCTTTCCATTTTGCTTACCATCTAAACAGCCCAAGGGCCTACTTGCCTTTCCTCAGTGGTGTTTATGGGATCATCTTTCCTGTGAGGTGTCCTCATTTTGTTTCTGAAGGTAAGCAGGGAATCCTTGCATACCATGCCAAACATATCCATGTTATTAGCAATCTATACAAACCCAGAGGGGCCAACCATATCTGTAACTGGATGAAGGATATACAAACAGCATTCCCTTAGGGTGAATAGGAACTTCAGAGAAAGGGCACTTCAGAGAAAGACAAAATAGGAACTTAGCTGAATTGTTTCACAAGAACACTCTAGCCAAAGTTGGGGGGTGGAGGGTATATCACTGAATCGAGACAAGACTTGGTCATCTTCTATGGAACTCTTTTGAACTAGCTCCCCTCCTAACTCCCTACCTAGGAGTGACTGGAAGTTAAGCTGTACCTTCATGAAAGTAAAAACTGGAGAACTTTAAGAGAAGCTTCATTAGCCTCTTTTATAATAAGCATTAACCTCAAGGGCCTGCAGCCCCATTACCTCAGGGAGGAGCCACCTGACTTTGTAATAGAGGTTTTATTGTTTTCATTAGGAATGTTTACATTGAGTAGGTCCTGGGTAAAGATAGTGCAGGCAAGATTCTCTGGATAGGCATTGTGATGGCCCCTAAAAGAGGCAGAGAGCATCTTTGGGCAGGAGGGCAAAGCTGAACTTGACTTGTCTCTCTTAACTATTTCAGGCCTCCTCCGCAACTGTTTTGGGGACTACCATGTGGCCTTCTACTTTGCTGGTGTGCCCCCAATCATTGGGGCTATAATCCTCTTCTTCGTCCCTCTGATGCATCAAAGGATGTTCAAGAAAGAGCAAAGGGATTCCAGCAAGGATAAGATGTTGGCCCCTGATGCAGACCCTAATGGGGAGCTGCTGCCGGGCTCCCCCATCCCTGAGGAACCAATCTAATGTGTTTTCCTAGTCATTGTGTGCTCCTCCTCAACCCTTTCCTTTCACTCCACCCTGCTCAGCATTTACATTTTTGCCATCAGCACATTTGTTCTCAAACATGCACACACAGCAGTTCAGACACCTGACCATCCCATTGGAGCCAAAGCTCCTGTTAAACTCATTAACTAAATGCTCCCTGTGAATGCCTTTAAACTTGCCAGGGTCCTTCTCCCAGGAACTAGAAAAGCTTAGTATCTCTCTGGCCTTTGGAACATGTCCATATACTTTCTAACACTTGGAGATAGTACCTCCTGGCCCCAGATTGCTAGTCACCCACTAAAAGCAACTTCCAAAGGTGCTACTGTTTCCCTAGAAGCCTGGTGGGAAGATCCAAGCCTCTGTGTGCTCAGAATTTCCTTGCCATCTGTCCTTGGAGCCTTTGGTAAGGAGGCAGAGAAAGGGAAGAGAGGTAAAATCAGACAAGAGTCTTGCTTAGTCTCAGAGCCTCTGAGGGCTGTGGCTTCCCAAGAGCTGTGGGTGACATCACTTTACAAGTGTACAAATAGTTTCCCCAACATAGAGTTGGTTAACAGTCTGCTTCCTTCTTCCCTTCATTTCTTTCCTTTACTGCTTTTCCCTTCTCTTCCCCCTCTATTTCTTTTTATGACTATCATAGATGCATGGGTGTTTGACACTCTAGGAGGGACCTAGAGCTTGGGCCAATCAGCTTCTCTTGGCCCAGCCCAGCCCTACCATATCATCAATTCCACTCATCTCAGTCTGAGCCACATCTTACTTTTTGGCTCAAGCTGCTATAATTATAAACTGGAAGAGTAGAATATCACATAGGGAAGGGATATTAAACACCATAAAGTTCCACTCACTGATTTTTACAGATTTCCCAGGCTAGTGTGCTAACTTGCAGGCACTCCTAGCTCCCCATCCTTGTAGTCATCTGTCAAAATGTGAAGAAATCCCTTTCATCTCAGCATGCAGAGGAGGACTGATGATGGGGAAGGGCTTGGTTGAGGGAGGGGCAATAGTTATTGACCTGGCAAAGGACCAACTCCTCCATCCCTCATTATTCATGATAGGTTAATATTACCAGCTGGGGCAGGGCAGGAAAGGGACTGTTTTAGGGAAAATTCCATTCCTAACCTGGATCCCCTACAGGTAAAGGCAGCAGCCGCATATAGTGTTGAACAATTTCTTTTAGGAAGAGGGAACCATTCTAGCCTTTACCACCCAATGTGTCTCCCATGCTGAGCATCCTGAGCCATTCTACTTAGCAGACATTAAAGGTGCCAGGAAAGGTAGAGTCTGGACCATCTTAATCCCTCTGAAATAGGTGCCAGATATTCCCCTATGTTGCCATTATGTTGCCATAATCTGGATTATGGGCAACACTCTTGCTGAAGAGCATTGCCAGCTAGGCTGTGTCCAAGCTAGCACAACCCACCTCCTTAGGAGCTCAGCTTCCCTCCTTTCTTGGTCTCTTTGTGTCCCTTTCTTCCTATTATGGGCCGCTGTCTGTTATGCTCCTGTTACCCTAATCTTTCATCACCTTCTTTTCAGGCATCCTAGGCCATTACTTGGAACTAATGGTGACTTGCCATCCTAAGACAGGGACATCCCAGGGCCAGAAGGACGAAGTTGCCTGTGAGGAGCTTCAAAGAATACAGTGGTTCTCACCCATAACATTTTCTGTTACAAACAGGCAGCTGGGGCATGGTTGGCTTCTCGTGGCCTCATTCAAGGCCAAAGTCCTGCACCCCCTCCATTGGTCCTAGTGCAGCTTTTATCAACTCTCCAAAGGAAAATCCACTGGCTCTTATCACTGTGGATAGGAAGGGGCCTAATTACTATCCTGTTGGCTCCAGCAGCAGTGAAACGGGGGAGCCAGGCCCCAGGAGCCTTGTAATTGAACATTGAAAATGTTGGAGCAACAAAGGCCCTGCTCCCATTCTTCCTGTCCCTTCCCCACCAAGTCACTGAAGGGCAGTTTTGCAGGGTCCCCTTTGTTGGTCAAGGTGAAGATAGCTCTTAAAAATCAGGCTGCCAACCACTTCTCTCCAGATGAAGGAAAGACATTCACAGGTCCCAAATCTGCCCTATCAGTTGTCACATAACATAGTGGGATATTAGTTTATTTCCTCCACATATATGCATGTACATGTGTGAGCTTGTGTGCTTTTGGAGAGAATGTTGGTTGGTAAAAGCAGCTCAGTATTAATATTTAGGGTAGGATGCAGCCTCTAATGCACCACAGTTAAGTCTAGGAAAACGAACAAAATTTGGGAGCTTGAGATCTGGGACATTTAAATCCTCAGAAGGTTTGGAACAAAATAAACAGATCTAAAAATCTAGATTTGGTATGTGTATTGTCTACAAGGGTGAAACAGTCTTAACCTAGTTAACAGCAAGATGTTTGGCTTCAGAACTGAAATCTCATTTCAAATAAAATTTCTGCCAGGGTCTATACTCTCTGTGAGAGCAGAAATTGGAAAAGGAGCTATATAGAGGGTTTGGAGCTTGGTGGCTTCTAATCTAATCTATTCAGGATTAGATTTTTAGGGGCTCTAAAGTGGAAAATCAGTCACTTTACAAAATGAGAACACAATTAGTGGCTTAGGTTCAGTGAAGGCCCCACCAAGGCCACCACTTTGCTATATACATGTCATGTTGAAAATGGACACAGACCTTAGCAACAATTCAATTTAATCCTCTCCCTTACTATTGACAGGAGAACCTGAAGGGACTGGTATAGCTGGGTTACACAGACAGAACAGCAACAGACTCTGGAATTGAGGGCGATGCAAAAGAGAAACCTACAACAATGACAAAGCTGGGAGTAATTTGAGTCTCCCTTGTCCACGTTCTGCATTGAATTTAAGTGAGGAAAACTGAGGCCTAGAGATGGTAAGGGACTGAGCAGGTTCACATAGTTCATCAGTGACAGAGCATACTGAGACTTGGACTCAGGTAATTGACTTCCAGTCCAGTCCAAACCCCTTATTTTACAGATGAGGAAATGAACTCAAGAAGGGGGAAATACCTTGTGTACTTCAGTTAACAACTTATATAGTGAGCTTATTTCCAAAATGGTGTCAAAAGGACCAGGTCCAAGCAAAAATGAAATCTGAAAAAGTTTGATTTTAGCATATCCCATCTTTTCAATATTATTCTCACTCCCAACCAACACATACTTTTGGTGTTCTCTCTTCCCAAACACTCAAGACCTTCATGCAGCCTTGGCATTGGAAAGCTGGCACCACTTACTTCCATCTCCAGTAACCCAAGAGGCATAAATAAAGTCCATCTCTCTGTGGTCATTCACTGAACAGAGGAGGGGAAATGAGAGGGGGCTGGTTTCCTTTGAGAGAGGGTGGTTTACCACTCAACTCTTGGCGATTGTTTTTTCTCCCCTCAGTGCATACATCCACAGGCTGACAGCCTCCTCATCTCCTCCCACTGAGACTAATTACTCTGTCCTGTTGCCTAGCCCCAGGCTCTCCCACCCAACTTGTGCTGCTTCCTCTATCACCTCCTCCAGTAGCCCCAAGGCTCCAGTCTGTGTTTGATCACTCAGATCATTAGATTTCAAAGCTGTGGGATCCCATAAATTTTATGAGCACATGCTTTCCTTGAGGGCCTTTTCAGGTCTGAAGAGGGAGCCAGCAGCTGTCTGCCACTTCTCCACAGCAACAGAGCAGGCCAGCTGACAGGGATTACAGGTGCCCCCAGCAAATCCCTGATGTCTGACAGCTGACACCTAGATAGGGTGGACGCTGGTTTGAACCAGAACCCTTGAAGGGAGTTCTGAAATTTTAATGAGTTGAAATGTATGGGAGACTTCAGAGGCACAAGGAAAGGGATTAGATACCCAACTCCTGCAAGGGTTGAGGTTTTGCAGCAGAAGGCCCTTCAATTCCTGCCTTCCAGCTCTCCCTAGTGGTCCCCAGAAGCAGAGTTCCTTGACTGATTTTCAAGTCATTCAGAAATATTTTCTATGGGACCTGCTATGTGTAAGGCATTCTGCTAGAAGCTCAGGGATTTTAGAATGAAAGCAGAGGTGGAGAAAACAAAGAGAAAAATACAAGAAGGAATTTATACTATCTTTTTTTCTGAGATACATTTTTCTCTTCTGGATCCCAGCAGCCCACAGTTTATTGACCTCAGAGCCTTTGGGATAGGAATAGGAACCACCATGGCCATTCCAGGATGGAGGCCCCACCCAGCATTTCCACCTTACTACCAGGCCTTCCCCTGGCCAAAGCCACCTGGAAGAACTATGCGCTCCTCAGCTTTGGTTTCCTGCTGATAAGGAGGTCCAGCCAGATAAAATTAGCCCATTGCTCACATCCAACAAGTGTCAGAGCTTAGCCCAGCAGCCTTCTTGCCTGGCCAGTAGGACTCATAGACTGACAGTACCTATAGAGTGCTCCCAGCCATACCCACTTCAGGGATGAGAGACTAGAGACAGGCAATTGCTACCTTCCTTTTCCCACTGCACAACTGTGCTACACTGCCTTCAAAACGACTAGGCCCTGGGATCCTGAGATGGGAGGGAGTGCTACAAGTACCACTTCCCACCAGGTCTCCATGCCTACGCTATACTCAGGGAGTGCCTGGAGATGGAGATGGGGCTGTTGTCCCCACGGCCCTGGCTGCAGCATCTCTTGGTTCTGCCACTGTCCTCTGGCTACTTTGGGTGGGAAAGGGCAAGGTTCCTGCCCCCGCACATCCCCCGGGGCCCTCCATCCACTTCCGCGCCTGGGGAGGGTAAGAACCCCGGGAACTGTGACACAGAGATGAATCTGATCCTGCTATACTCACATGGGAATCAGGCCCGCTCAGGGGAAGGGGGCGGGAAGGAAGTCGGGAGAATCCAGCCCCAGGTCCTGCCAACTGGTCAGAGAGCCAGATGAATAAACTGCAGCTGCCGCGTGCGTGTCCCGGGCTGTGCTCCTCCTCGATCCCCCCCCACCGCCCCAACCCGCTCCTACTGCTCCGCCCACGCCACCACCACCACCAGGGACTGCTGTGTCGCCGCCACCCCTACCGACCACTTGGTCCAGAGCCCTGGAGGCGATCCGGGCTGGACCAGCGACAACTCCTTCCTACCTGAGGCCTTCTTCTGTCTTCCCCCCTACTTGATCTGGCCCCAAGGCCCCAAGGTTAGAGTCAACCTGCAGCTGGCGAAGGATCTAGTTGGTTCTGGGCAGGGGGCTCTTGGACATGCGGGGACTGGGGGGTGGGAACAGCCTCCAGGAAACGTTCAGGTCCAGAGCAGCCATCCTCCTCCTCCTGCCTCTCCAACCTCCAACCCTGGGCAGGGCCTGCGGGGCACCTCCTCCACGCAAGTCAGTACGATGGGGCTGCATCTTCCAAAGAATTGGCCCACTCCTCCCATAATAACTGTCCCCAGAATTCCTGGGGGGGGATGGGCTACCACGCAGGTGAGAGCTCTCAGCTCAGGTCTGCTCACACACCCACCACATGGTCCCGGGATACCACTCAGGGTGAAGGTGAGCCCCCACCAGCTGCCCTAGGTTCACACAGGTGAACTAGTGGGATTTCCTAGGCTTGAGAAACCTCCCCCAAACCTGAACGGACCAGATTGACTCTAAGAGCCCCCTCCTCAATTTGCTCCCCATCCGACACTCCTCCACCCTACTCTCCATCAACCTGCTTCCTCTCCATCAACCTTCAGCCATTTGCCTAAGTGGGAGTGAGAGGGAGAGGGTAATCACTTCCACTCACCTCCCCCCCACACCCACATATGCTCTTCCTCCCCTAGGGTGAAGTCTTCTGGGAAGCTCAGCCCTGCAGTTCCACCTGCCTCAAAGCCTTGCAAAGGTCAGAGTTTCCTCCTGTCAGTGGGACATCGTTCAGCTATTTGCCTCCTCATTCGCCCCCCCTCCCCAGCACAGACACACTTCCTTCTTCCTTTGGCTCCATGAACACAAGGGTCTTCCCCCCAGCATATCTGGACACAGAGGCTCCCTTCAGTGATAACAGTTGCCCTCACCTTTGGGTGGGCAACTTAGAGTTCACAGGGGCTCCCATATCCCTCATCACATTTGATCCATCCCGTGCAACTCTGAGAGGCGGCTGCTTTTATACCTGTCTTACAGATGGGGAAAGTGAGGCCCATACAGGAACTAAACGCCAGTTTTCAAGCCCTTCTCCAAGGCTCTTTCCACCCTTCCTTACAGAAAGTAGAGAGATAAGTGAATCTCTGGTTTTCCCCTGACTTCTCAGAAAGTCTGCTTGCTGCTCCTGGAGTCAGTACCTGCTGCTCCCAGGCCCACTCTGTCCCCCAAGGAAAACTGGGTAGTAAGTGGCACCACAGCCCCAAGATAGAGGCATGGAGGCTGCAAAAGCTGAGCCAGAGTCCTTGTACACCTCCCATCCACCCAACCCAGGCTCTCCTATGGGAAGAGAGGGATGAGGAGGGGAGTATGGAAGAGTAATTAGGAGTCCCTAATCTGCCTTTCCCTGGGAATACACAACACTGTCTTCTGGGTTCCTCTGTGCCTTGAAATGGAGGTAAAACTCCAAAATGAGTTTTCCTGTGCCTTATTCCTCAGTCCCTCCTTTTATTTTATTCAATAAAATTATTACCACCTAGGGCTAATTTCCAGGGCTTTGCTTGATGTCCAGAGGTCCTCAAAGGGTCTTTGTCTTGGCTGGTTATTGGAAGGAAAGTCAAAATTACTCATTTTAAAGTAATTGTTATCACATACCCTCTGTCTGACAGCATGTATTTCCGCAGGTCTCTCATCCTTCTACATCTGGCTTATTGTTAGAACTTACATGACTTGTCCAATTTCAAAACCATTCAAACTCAGATGACACCAAAAGACTAACCAAACTTCCCAGGATATTTGCATGACTTTCTACTTAGGGGCTTAGCACCACGAAGAAGACCACTATCCATACCCACCTATGGAGGCTTCCTGTTCTCTAACAAGAACATGTGGAATAGATCTTAGATATCTTAAGCTTATATCCTTTGTCATTTATTTGCTCATAAGTTTAGACAGTTACTCTTTAGGCTTTAGTTTCTTTATTTGTACAATTGCATTAATAATTATTATTCCTCAATGATAATATAAGACCAGAAAAATGAGTCAATGAATTTAAATTGGTTGGTCCAAAGTAGATGTACAATAAATGTTTCTGTAAGGAAGCCCTACAACAACCTTTCTACCATTTGGTCTAAGACCGTGTCTCAGGCTTAGATTGACTCCCCATGTTAGTTTTGTTGTTGTTGTTGTTGTTGTTGTTGTAGGCACCAGTGCCTTAGCATTTTCCCTTCTTCTACCTTATGTCATATTCCACTATTTTCTCTTCCAGATCACTAGTGCTGGCTAAGTAGCCACATTTATTTTTCCACATGACTCGACCTGTTTTCCCTCCCCCACCACAGTACATTTTTGTGGTGAGGAAGAAAGAAAGACCTTTCTAAGGGCACAAACTGTCCTGTATGAACTGCCTTGAAAGAATTAGCTGGGCTAATCAGATACTTTGTTTCTTAAATCTAAAATATGAAACAGAAAGCTACAATAACAGAAAACAAATAGTGAATTATTATAGCTAAAAGGCCATGAGGTATAGCTGGGGCTGGAGAAGCTATGATAGGCCTTGTAAAGGCAGATTTATGAGTAGTAATTAGAGGCAGTCAGGTGGTGGTGGGGTAGAAAGAAGGTCACTTAGACACTAGAATGAAGACTCTAAACTCTAACTGAAATTCTCTAGGGCTAAGTTGAAGCACAACTATCTCCCGCTCTAATCTTGGTGAGGTCTGTTCCTGTTACTGCTTATTCTTGGATTTATGTACTACTCCTTCCACCCTGTTACCCTACTCATAGCCTTAGAATAAACTTCACTTTACATGAGTTAGAAACAAAGTGAGCC
>NW_027530178.1:51450-57234 GCF_008692635.1 Crocuta crocuta
TTTGCCCTGGGTTAAAATGACCAAATATAAAAATGGATTTCATTTACATTTAAACGTGTACAAAATAATGATAGATATTAGTCAGAAGCACAACTGTGATATCTCTATAAATACTCTGCCTGAAAACAGGGATGTAGAGAAATGGAGACCTCTAATAGAATCCAGGATCAGTTGATGTAGGTTGAAGGGCTATAGTGGCAATTACAAAGGAGCTCTTCCAAGTCATGTTGATATAAGTATAGTGGTGGGAGTGTGGTCTTGCCAAAATAATCAGGAAAGCCAAATCACTGCCTTGAAAGCTCTTGGCTCTCCTAGCTATATCAACACAACATGGGGCTACCTGTCTAGTTTGGCTGACCTCCAGATGAGTGAACTCTTCCTGACTTAGTGCTTTTAGAATGTTCCAGTTTGTCTCTAGGGCTTTCTACCTCATATTTCTTCCATGCTGTCACCTTGCCCCTTCACCTTCTTACCTCCTATTTCCCTGACTTGGAATTCCTGTTTTATCTGGTTACTTACTCTTTCACTCTTGTTGTATTTCTGCCCTCCCTGCCTCAGAAACAAACCTATGGCCCATAAAGCTGTCTGTCTATCATGACCAATTGACCAATGTCAAGCAGAGTTCTCTGCTCCATCCTGAGGTCCCTGGCTGGGATCCTACAGATTGTCTAATAAATGTGTTTCATACCTCTACTAATCTTGTGTTTATATTCACTCTGGAACTCTCCATCCTTCCACTTTCCCTGCAACAATCTCCTAACCCACTCTAAATATGTATATAAATTATCTACTGCTACAGACTGGAAATAAACACAGCTACTTTGATGGCGCTGGCTTGTGATTTGGCTCTGGCTCAACCCCTTGGGTACTGGCAAGAGTAACTAACTTATCTGCAGAATGTCACCCAATGCAAAGAAAGGGCCTAGAGAATAGACTGAAGCATGGAGGATAAAGGGTGTTCTTAGACATTGTTCCAGACATAGTGCTAAAAGACAAATTTAAAAAATTTTTGGTCCACAGACTTAGGCATGACAATTAACCTCACTAAAGTGTCTATACCAAGACTCTTCAGTTACAAATAACAGAAACCAATGTAAGCTACCTCCAGCAAAATAAGGAAATTTCTTCTAAGGAGTTAGACGTGTCTCACAAAACCCAAGGTCAAGAATGTTACTGGATTTCAGGAATGGATCAGAACAGGCAACCAAAAAGTCTTTAGAAACTTAGATGTAAAAAAAAATATCATTTATTCTCTTTATAATTTTTCTTTTTGCTTCACTCTCTCTGATAAGAAGCTTTCTCAACTCCACAGGAAGCATGGAGAAATACAATTTCCTCACAGAACCATGGCATTATTATTTACTTTCTTTTCTTTAAGGTTTACTTATTTTTGAGAGAAAGTGTGTGTGTGTGTGTGTGTGTGTGTGTGTGTGTGTGTGGGTGTGTGTGTGCAGGGGAAAGGCAGAGATGGGGGGGGAGGACAGATGATCCAAAGCGGGCTCCACGCTGACAGCACGTGGAAGCCCAATGTGGAGCTCGAACTCATGAACTGTGAAATCATGACCTGAGCCAAAGTCGGAGGCTCAACCTACTGAACTACCCAGGTGTCCCTATTGTTTAATGTCTAAGGTTCAACCACAGGGGAAAATAATCTCTCTCTCCTTCTTCTCTCTTTCTCTTAAAATTTCAAATTTCAAGGGAAAGCTTCTAAACAGGCACTCATCCGTAGGCCAATTAACTTGGGATTAGGATTGGAAAAACACTTATATGTTACATTCACTGCCAGGATCCTATCCTTATAAGAAAGAAACTGGAAAATAGGGGGCAATTTAAGGAGCCATATGAACTGCACAGATACTCCAAAAGGAATTCACGACAATAACCAAGCAGGTTTTTCTTTGAGTTTTATTTAAATTCCAGTTAGTTAACATACAGTCTAATATTAGTTTCAGGTATACAATATAGTGATTCAACACTTCCATACAACACCCAATGCTTATCATAGCAAGTGCGCTCCTTAATCCTCATCACGTGTTTAACCCATCCCCACACCCACCTCCCTCCTGGTAACCATCAGTTTGTTCTCTATAGTTAAGACTATTTCTTGGTTTGCCTCACTCTCTCTTTTTTTTTCCCCTTTGCTAGTTTGTTTTCTTTCTTTCTTAAATTCCACATGAGTGAAATCATAGGGTATTTGTCTTTCTCTAACTGACTTATTTTGCTTAGCATAATACTCTCTAGCTCCATCCTTGTTGCAAATGACAGGATTTCAATTATTTTTTATAGCTGAGTAATATTCCATTGTGTGTATGTATATATGCACATATATGTATACATATATACATACCACATCTTCCTTATCTGTTCCTCAGTTGACAGACACTTGGGCTGTTTCCATAGTTTAGCTATTATAGACAATGCTGCTATAAACAGCAGAATATATGTATGCCTTTGAATGTGTATTTTTGGGGTAAATACCTAGTAGTGCAATTGCTGGGTTGTTGGGTAGTTCTATTTTTAACTTCTTGATGAAACTGCATGCTGTTTTCTTGAGTGGCTGCACCACTTTGCACTCCCACCATCAGTGCAGGGGGGTTCCCCTTTCTCCACATCCTCATTTCTGATGTTTCCTATGTTGTTGATTTTAGCCATTCTGACACGTGTAAGGTGATAGATTATTATAGCTTTGATTTGCATTTCCCTGGTGGTAAGTGATGGTGAGCATGTTTTCATGTGTCTGAGGGCCATCTGTATGTCTTTGTTGGAAAAATGTCT
Organism: Crocuta crocuta; assembly: GCF_008692635.1. Taxonomy (NCBI): domain Eukaryota; kingdom Metazoa; phylum Chordata; class Mammalia; order Carnivora; family Hyaenidae; genus Crocuta; species Crocuta crocuta. The sequence continues at coordinate 54,226 of NW_027530178.1, forward strand.
ATTCATGTCTTTTTCCCATTATTTAACTGGATTATTTGTTTTTTGGGTGTGGAGTTTAATAAGTTTTTTATATATATTTTTATACTAATATTTTGTANGCCTCAGGAGACATATCTAGTAAGAAATTGCTACGGCCAATGTTAAAGAGGTTACTGCCTATGTTCTCCTCTAGGATTTTAATGGTTTCCTGTCTCACATTTGTCTTTCATCCATCTTGAATTTATTTTTGCATATGATGTAAGAAAGTGGTCCAGTTTCATTCTTACACATGTTGCTGTCCCATTTTCCCAACACCATTTGTGGAAGAGACATTTTCCCCCCATTAGATATTCTTTCCTGCTTTGTTCAAGATTAATTGACCATTAGTCATGGGCTCATTTCTGGGTTTTCTATTCTGTTCCATTGATGTATGTGTCTGTTTTTGCACCAGTACTGTACTGTTTTGATCACTACAGCTTTGAAATATAATTTGAAGTCTGGAATTTTGATGCTTTCAGCTTTGTTTTTCTTTTTCAAGGTTGCTTTGGCTATCAAGGTTTTTGGGGTTCCATACAAATTTTAGGATTGCTGGGACGCCTGAGTTAGTTAAGCACCTGACTTCACTCAGGTCATGATCCCGTAGTCCGTGAGTTTGAGCCCCACATCAGGCTCTATGGTGACAGATCAGAGCCTGGAGACTGCTTGAGATTCTGTGTCTCCCTTTCTCTCTCTGCCTTCCCCCACTCACCTTCTGTCTCTCTCTCTCTCAAAAATAAATAAACATTAAAATTTTTTTTTAAACCTTAAGATTGCTTGTTCCAGCGCTGTGAAAAATACTGTTGGTATTTTGATAGAGATTGCATTAAATGTGTAAATAGCTTTGGGGAGTACAGACATTTTAACTATAGTTGTTCCAATCCATGAATATGGAATGTCTTTCCATTTCTTTGCGTCATTTTCAATTTCTTTCATCAATGTTTTATAGTTTTCAGAGTACAGGTCTTTCGCCTCTTTTATTAGGCTTATTCCTAGATATGACCAAGCAGTTTTATTTCAGAACCAGAGGGCATACATCTGAGAACAAGCCCAATAGGGCTCTGTTTCACTAATAACTTCTCTCAGCTTTCAATCCTCTAAAAGTGCAGAAGACAGATCTAAACACAAGAGGAAGTTAAGATAGTAAAATGAAATGAGGAGTAGCCTGCTTAGGGTGTTGGGTCAAATCAAAATGTGACTAGCCCTGTCACATAGAAATAATTTAAAAATGTTAGCGATTATTACGGTAATCAGAAGAGGCTGGATGCAGTGGGACTCTGAGCAAAAAAGAATAGACTAATCTTTGCAGACAGTTCCTACAAAGCCACAAAGGACCCACTGCATAACAGAATATACCTCAATAGGAACCAAGATTTGGGTCTGCCACATATAGCACTCTCCTTCCCTCCTAGAGATAATCAACACTGACAAATTCATGGGTTTGAGTCCTACTTTTAAAAAATTCTATGCAAATTTCCCTTTTGTTATGGCAACACAGCAAATACCTCATCCTTGTTACAGTTGAACCCAAGATAACCCCTTTAGCCCAATGAATTTCATTCTGAAGTAATTTGTACTTCAGAATTAGCTTAATTGAACTTGTGAGTCTCTTTATATCCTTGATTATGTTTAGAAGACATGTAGTACACTTTATGGGAATATGGGAAACACTCAAATAACAATACTATAAGCACATACCCTCTCCACGTTGTCTACATTTTGCTAATCTCCCTCTGCTGTAAATTCCTGATCATTTCAGTTTGAGAGGCATTTTCTGACTTCTCTCCAACCACTCCAAACATTGGGGACATGAGACTTCATCTGGATTGTGAGGCCGCATCATATACACATGTAAGAAATAAAGAATAAGAATAATGGGGTGAATCCACCTACTGTTCCACTCAGTAAATCTAAGTCTTAAAGTGAATTAAGGTTGGGAGACTTTAATCTGCCCTCCACGTAGATGATCTCTGTTTCTATGCGCTTCTCACAGTGTAAGTATGTCACCACCTTGATCATGTTATTAGTGTTTAAACATGTATTTTTTATGTAATGAGGACACCAAACACAAGCCAGCTACTCAATCTGGTGCTCAACTGAAGAAACAGAGACTGTTCCAAAGCTGGCTTCATTGATAGGCATTATGTAGTTCTTTCATATACAATTTTCACAAATAACTTTCAAGGATAATTTTGGCTATATGCAATTTCCCCTTAAATGTTTAGTCCTCTTATTTTTCTTAAATCATTTATTGTCAAGTTACTTTACAGATAACACCCAGTGCTCATCCCAACAAGTGCCCTTTTCCATGGCCGTCATCTCCCTTCGGCTCTCCCCAGCCCCATCAGCCCTCAGTTTCTTCTCAGTATTCAAGAGTCTCTCATAGTTTGCCTCCCTCCTTCCCTATTTTTTCCCTTCGTCGCCCGCATGGACCTCCGTTAGCTTCCTCCTAATCCACATATATGTGCAAATATATGGTATCTGTCCCTCTCTGCGTGACTTACTTCGTTCAGCCTAACACCCACTAGGTCCATCCATGTTGCCACACATGGCCAGATTTCATTCTTTCTCACTGCCATGTAGTATTCCATTGTATAAATATGCCACATCTTCTTGATCCATTCATCAGTTGATGGACAATTAGGTTCTTTCCATGTTTTCTCTCTCTCTCTCTCTCTCTTTTACCAATAGTTTATTGTCAAATTAGTTTCCACATAACACCCAGTGCTCATCCCCACAAGTGCCCTCTTCCATGCCCATCCCCCCCTCCCCCCCNAATCAGTTCTAGTAGGTTTCTGGTGGAGTCTGTCAGGTTCTCTATGTAGAGTATCATATCATCTGCGAAGAGTGAAAATTTGACTTCTTCTTTATCAATTCTGATGCCTTTGATTTCCTTTTGTTNATTGAGAAGAATTGGGATTAATTCTGTTTTAAGATTTTTTTTAATGTTTTTTTATTTATTTCTAACAGAGAGAGAGAGAGAGAGACAGCGTG
>NW_027530179.1:0-51289 GCF_008692635.1 Crocuta crocuta
CCCCCCCCAAAAAACCCTAAAAGAAAAAAAGTGCTTTAAAAAAGGCATAGTCTCTTTAAAGCTTGTTGGGATAAAAGAAGAAAGAAAGTAGTGGATGTTTACAGTACTATGTAATAGCTGTTAAATTAAAGACTTGTGGGTGTAGTGTGAGAACAGAAACCTGACTGTGGTGGTTAGCCTGTAGGTTGACCCTCTCTCCCAATAATCCTGCCTCCTGGTATTTATGCCCATGTGCAGTCCCATTTTCTCATTGAATTAGTGCTGGCCCCACGCCAAAAAGAGGACTCCCTAAAAGGACTTACAGCAATCTGCTTGGTTCTTTGGATTCCTTGTTCTTAGGGCTCTGAGCAGCCATGGAGGGAGTTAAACCTCTCTAAGTGGCAGGATAGAAAGAACATGTGGAGAGACCCCCCTGGAGAGGCCTTGAGACCACATGACCAGGGAGATTCCCAGGAAGCCCCGAGTTGTTTTAGCTGTCCCTCTGCACCCCCGTCATTTGCAGTCAGCCTGGCCATTTCACACATAGCTTAGATAAATCCTCCTCAACTGAGTTCCACCAAGATGCAGATTTGTGAGATTAAAAAAAAATTTTTTTTGCTTCTGATTTAAGTAGCGATGTTTGGAACAATTTGTTATACAGCAGTAGATAACTGGAACAGATTTCGGGATGCTGCCATAAAGTGGAATGCTGCTATGACACAGAACTAATACATGTGGCATTGGTTTAGGGACCAGTGACAGAAAAATCTGGAAGAGCCACAAGGTGATGATTAGAGGAAGCTAGAAGGGACTTCAGAAGATTGGTGAAGACTTGAAGGATAGTGAGAAAGCTATTAGTTTAGGCCAGAGAAAACTTACATTCTGGCCAAACAGTGACACTCTTCTTGCCTGCAGTACCATGGGAAATAGAAATATTATCTAATAATCTCAGGCTCTTGCTGAAGAGCTTTCCAGATAGAATGCTAAAATTGCCAACGGTCTAGGAGAGAATATGAGACGAGCCAGATGGATTAAAGAAGAAATATTTAGTTTTCAAACAGAACCTAGAGGAAATACAGAAGTCCCAGAACAGTTTTTTTTTTTTTTTTCCAAACAGCAAATGTTCTAAAAAAGAAATGACCTCGGGGCAGAGATCAGAACATGAAGTATAGCTACAATATATTTTTCTAGGTCCTCAGAAACGTGTAAGTGTGTACCTCCAGGTAAATAATAGGGCCACTAATTATATTATATTTAGGGCATGTGTTATCATGCTTCTGAAGAATGTTAGAGCATTTCCTCACAGTGGCCACACATACAACCCAGATATAAAAGAACATGTCTTAGAAAGAAATGGGGATGTGATTTTTGCCTAAAGGTATGAATGACAATTTGATATACAAGAAGCCTATAATGGTTTTGAAACAATAATATTACATTGGGCTTTGGGTTTCTTAATTTTTAGTGATTAATAACTGGACTAGGAATCTGAACAGGAATCCTTTTCTTCTACACTCAATTCCAAGTACCTTGCCTCTCGTGAGCCCAGGTGCTGGAGGGAACTTCTAGCTTCCATGTTTAGATGAGTTTCCTTTTCTGAAGACCTGGGTCAGAGATTGTTCCCCTCTGTGCTGAAAAATTGCGTAGAGACAGATACAAAGGCATGGACCAGCAAGTTCAATCATAGGAAATTTTTGTGATTTGGATCTATGTGTGGGGGAGGAAAGGAAGGGAGGTTGTTTGATAATGGCCCAGATGTGAGTGTCCATTGCCCTGAGGCACAAATGGCTAGTGAGAAATGAAACAAGTAGGATGAGGGGATGAGTTTTCCCTGAATGGTCTGAGGAGTGTGGGACACTTAAAAGCAGACAGGCTTCAGATAGAGTAATCGTGCACAAATAGTGCACAATAGTGCACAAAATTAGAGAGCATGTTGTCTTTCTCCATTGCAGGATTCTCTTTATTAACGGTATCCCAGCTATCAGATATAAACCCAATGGGCACACAGGGAAAACAATCACCCATCAAAACTGATCCATCTTTCAAAAAGAGGAGATCCACATTAAATAATTGGAATATAAGAACCATCCAATAAAATCTGTCATAGGAAGGAGAAATGAAAGTAAAAAGAAAAATAAGATCACATAACAAGAACCAAAGGTAATGTAAAATAAGACAGTTTGGGGTTCCAAAATCATGATTTTTAAAATATAATATTCAGTAAATCATAGGAGATAACCACTTGTGAGAAGTTTATGTGCAATAAAGAGCTCTGAACACAGTGTTCAAAGAAAAGGGAAAGAAATTATAAATAAAAAGATAAAGTACTTTAGGGATCACTTTACGAGACTTAAAACAAGTAAAATAGGTGATCCACATTGAAAATCAAAATAAAGAAAAAGAATAAGGGAAGGACAATAATTAAACAATTAGAGGAAAAGAAACTTCCCTAGGCTGAAAAAAGACTTGAGTGTAAAATTAAAAACTTTTGCCAATTTCCATTCTGGGTGATAAAATAAAATGTGAATCTGAACATAGCCTGACACGTGAATTGGACATCTGAGCATGAATTCGAAGAATGAAGAGAAAATTCATACATTTCAAGATAAAAAATTTATAAGCTTTTTTTGTAGAGAAAGATATCTGATGGTGCCGGCTCTCTTATTTGCAATGCCAGCATCTAAAATACTGGAATAGACCAGCAGACTGCTGAGACAAAAGGAAAGAAGTCCTTGACTTGGCAAAAATATCATTCATCTATTCTAGAAGAAAGACAAATATTAAAGATGTGCAAGAAATCTGAGACTGTATTATTCACATTTTCCATGTACAGAGAACACCTGTGAAATGATTACATAAATAAATGAATAAATAGAGGTAATGAAGTAGGGGAAGATAAAAGAAAAAGTAAATAATCTTGAGAAATGAGCCTGGTGACATAAATCATTTGCAGATAATAAACTTACCTGGGGTCTGTAATATGAATGCCAATTAGGGACTGTTTAAGTACATGAGAAAAATTTCTAAGTACTAAATTGTCTCAGAAAGACTTGGGAATGTGAGGGATGTGGGTGGGAAGTAAAAGTGTTCCAGAAGTCTTAGCTGAGAGTGGGGCAAAGGAAGAGAGAAGGTGGAATAAAATATTCTAAAATTCTAATCTTATTGGGAAAAAAACAAGACTGGAGAGAGTCTGTACCTTTGTGGAGAAAACAGTGATTCTCAATATGGAAAATAGTAAGTATCTTGTTTACAAAACTTTAAAGCCATCAGTTTCTGATTAGAAAGTTATATAAGTGGAATAGAAAATAATAAAAATGAGAAGAATAAATCATGTACAGGTATTATTACAACCAATGTGAAAACAGGGTTGTTATACTGGATTCAAAAGAAAAGCACTAATCTAAGCTGTTCAAACCAATGTGTGTGTGTGTGTGCACACACACACATTGAAAACAAAGTGACTTTAGTTTTAAATTGAAACTAATGGGATGGATTAAGGGATACCTAGTCCAGATAAAGAACTAAAAAGCAGGAATGATGATATAAATAATCAGAAATGATAGAATCTAAGTTTAAGGATATTAAATGAGATAAAAATATTTTGCAAGGAATAGAGGCAAAACTGAAAAATGTTTAATAGTGTTTATGTTAGGTTATTAGATATGATTTCATTTGGCACATACATACTCACTGAAGTTAAATCTTTATGTTTTTCAGTTTTACTTTTTATCATGTTTCTGAAAGCAGAAGATGGATGTCTCTGCCCAAACAGAGAGTAAATTCACTCTTCCTTTGTGTTTTCATTCTATTGTCACCCTCAGTGGTTTGGACAAAGCGTATAAGACCTGGAGAGGGTCACCTGCTTTAATCCAGTCACTAATGTAAATGCTTATCTCTCTGGAAACACCTTCACAGACACAGATTCTGAGCATCACGTAGCCCAGTCAAGTTGACACATAAGATCAACCATCACAATCATGTTTACTTTATTCTAAGACTTATTGTAAAATGAACTACGGGTTTAATTACAGCTTCTTGGATAAGGGGAGAAAAGGAGAAAACAGTGTTAAATGCACACATCTTAAAAACATAAATGTGTGGAAAATATGCCTTAAAAGTGAATAATACAGAAATCTCAGGGACACTGGGTGGCTCAGTCGGTTACATTCCTGACTTTGGCTCAGGTCATGATCTCGTGGTTTGGGAATTCAAGCCCCACATTGGGCTCCTCTGCTCTCAGCATGGAACCTGCTTCAGATCCTCTGTACCCTTCTCTCTCTGCCCCCTACCCCGCTTGTGCTCTCTTGTTCTCTATCTCTCTATCTCTCTCTCCTTCTCAAGAATGAAATAAACATTAAAAAATTAAAAAAGGAATCCCATAAGACTTCATGTAAAATGAATTAATGGAATGACTTCATGGATAGGCTGAAAGGTGGAGCCTTAAAAATTCTTTTGGTGATAGAATATTTAACTCTTGGTACTCGTCTTCAAATGTGAGAATGAAGTAGGAAGGCTGTAAATAGTTGTTTCCAAAGTTTGTAGCAGAAGCACCTGTGCAGAGGGTAATATCATTAACCAAGTTGAAAGATACCTGAAGAGAAGTGATATGAAAGGAAGGAAGTTCAGTATGGGACAATTTCAATTTCAAGGGATTGAATAAGTTCTGAGTAGGTATATCCAATTGTATATATAAAAAATGTTATCTGGAGTGCAGGGTAGAATTTTTGCTTTTGACAAAATTTGAAAGTGTACATGCATTATTAATTACTATGGTACAATTGATGGGTACTGAATTAGTGGTTTTTCTTTTATTCAAATTACTATTATGCAGGAATATTTGATAAATACAGACCACAATTCATTGATTCTAAGATGGTGATATTTGAGGGGCGCCTGAATGGTTCAGTCAGTTAAGTGGCTGACTTCAGCTCAGGTCATGATCTCACACTTTGTGAGTTCAAGCCCGACGTGGGCTCTGTCCTGACAGCTCAGAGCATGGAACCTGCTTTGGACTCTATGTCGCCCTCTCTCTCTGCCTCTCCCCCATTTGCGCTCTGTCTCTCTCTGTCTCTTAAAAATGAATAAACATTAAAAAATTTTTTTTAGTTTAAGATGATGATATTTGGACATTTCTAAAATCAGGATATATCTAACAGTTACTATCAGCCACGTGCAGTTGTGGCAAGGTTATCCGTCAGTGCATGCACACATTTAGTCAATTGGTATTCATGTTGTCCTCACTGGAGTGAAAAAATTGGATTTTGTGTATGGTTGATTGAGTTTGACATTTAAAATGTTTTCAAAAAAATCATTCTATGATTTCTTATTAAATCACAACACTGTACACTCTGAAAAACATGGAAATGGGGCAGGAATATGAAAAGTTTTAACTATTTGACAATGCTTTACATATTAATAGTACCTACTTATTAAGTACCTTCTTAAGTTGAAAATATTTTATATTGTTGAAATAGTCAATTGATAACGAAAAATCTAGACATCCTTTTCATTAATATGTCAGATAAAACTTAAGTTGGAATTTTTAAGTTCAATCTTACCACAAGAGCTCATCATTCTATATGTTGAAAAAACCTAGTCATTCTTGACGGCACTGGTGCTGTAAAGATCTAACAAAAACTTTAATTCTCTCTCTCTCTTTTTAATTCTTTTAACGTTTATTTTTGAGAGAGAGAGAGAGAGAAGAGTATGAGTGGGGAAGGGGCAGAGAGAGAGAGAGAGAGGGAGATACAGAATCCAAAGCAGGCTCCAGGCTCTGAGCTGTCAGCACAAAGCTTGACAGGGGGCTTGAAACCCATGAGCTGTGAGATCATGACTGGAACCAAAGTTGGACACTTAACCAACTGAGCCATCTAGGTGCCCCTTTAAGAACTTTCAACATATTAGGCAGTAGGGTATGTTTATTTGGGAATTATATTATTTGCTGCAGTGCAGGGAGTAATCAGTATAACGTCTGAGCATTATATTCAACCACATGTTTTTCATGTAGATACTCTAGGGAACAAAACATGTTCAAGTCAAATTCCACATTATAAATTCTGCATGTGGATAAAAGTCTAGAAAAAATAATCATGTCCAAAATATCCAAAATTATATTTTTCTTCCCTGATTTTCATAAGAATTCTACAGTTATTCTGGTAAGGCTCTATGCTATGCCTCTTCAATCAATTGTAAAATAAATGCCTCTGTTTTACCGTTGACCATAGTTAAGAAGAAAGGGAACACACATTTTTTCAACTGCTAATGAGGGAAAAACATTTGACTCAGAATCACAGCTTTCAGAGCTGGAAAAAACCCTATAAGTCAAGGAACCCAATTCTCGCTATTCACAGATGGGTAAACCATCATCCAGATACTGTTTTGCCTGAAGACCCAGAGCCATTTAGTGGCAAAGCTAAGATTAGAGTCTGATGCTTTCATGATCCTCATTCTAGACACTCCATTAGAACTTTTACAATGAACATCTACAAGAGTTAACACTATTGCTTCTATGTGTCATGAAGGGCAAAGAAGATACTTTTCATCCCATAAGTTAACATATAACCCTTGTTTCTGATTGTACTATACATGTCTGAAACACTTGGAAATTTTAGAGACCCATAGTTCCACAAGGAAGCCTAATACCATGTTACACACATAAATGCATTATTAGAGATTAATTAAAATACTAATGATAACATTTATGTCATTAATTTTAAAAGACAATAATGCCTGCAATAGAAATTAATAATGGGGCTCAAAATCAGAAGTATAAATCAAGTATGTTGTTAAGGACACAAAATAGAGATTATTTAGCACCATCACTGGCAGTGATTATACAGTATGTTGGATGTGTTTCTTGAGGGGCTGAACTAATTCTCTGTGGCATCCATCCTTGGTGATTTTGCTACCTCTTGTTATTTCTTTGGCTAGGAATCAGTATATAATATCAGAAGAATGTCTTCTAAGTTCCAAGGAAATTGAGACTTTGACAATCAGAAACTTGAAAGAGAAAGGGCACCCTAGTAAAAACTCATTTCAGTAACAAAACAAAACAGTAAATTTGTTTTAATACCAGAAAAAATTTCAAGGTCAGAAGCCAGCAAAGCAAAAGTGTTTTATAATTGGGTGCATAAAGATGCTAAAGCAATCAGTTCCTTTTGCAAAACGAAATAGTGATTTCATCAGAGGTATTTTTCTAATATGTTTAGTCATAGATTTCAAGTATATGTCATGAAAATCCACACTATGAAAAGATACAGAATGAATGCTAGCCTTGTTTCTTTATTTTTATGTTTTATTTTATTTTTGAGAGAGAGATAGGGACAGCATGAGTAGGGGAGGGTCAGAGAGAGAGGGAGACACAGGATCTGAAAAAGGCTCCAGGCTCTGAGCTAGCTGTCAGCACAGAGCCCGACGAGGGGCTCGAACCCACAAACCATGAGATCATGACCTGAGCCGAAGCTGGACGCTTAACCAACTGAGCCACCCAGGCACCCCTCTTTTTAATTAGTTTACCTAAAAACAATTCTTACCTATATCATTGGTTTTATAACTTTTGGTTATAAAATATGGTAATCTGACTTTGATTTCTGAATTAAAAGTTCTCCAAACATTGACAGTTGGTTTCTGTGCTAAATTATTAAATGTGTGAATAAGCTGAGGTTAAATTGTTTTCCGCATTCAGGTTACCAAAAAAAAAAAAAANAATGATGTCAAGTAGAGGTCTGTAGCAGGCCCCAAGGAAGTGACAAGGAGGCATTGTAAACAGGTCATTGTCAGCTACTTTCTCAAGTCACAAGATGTGCTACACGTTTGCCCCATTTCTTAGCATGGGAACAACGTTTTTTTCTTGGACAGATAACATCAAAGTATGTCTTTTTCAGTCATCATTTTCTCTTTTCAACAAAATCCTTGTTAGAATGGGTCAGGTAAGGAAAACACATAAGCTTACTAAATGCAACCTAAAGAAAAACTTGAACCTATGGATAAGACACTTAATTTTGTGTCCTTTGTCTCCACCTGTCCTTCAATGTCACTTAAAGTTTGATTGGGACCCCAGAAAGAGGACTCTAAAATAATTATATACAAACAGTGAGAGAATGATGTCAGGATTGAAAGTCATAGTAGCAAAGGATTATGGGGCTGGGTAGAGAAAGAGTAATGGATCAATGGGTCTGTACATAGAAGTAGGGCTTGGGAAGGAAAGAAATGAGGGCTGAATTGCAGTAAGGTGCAACTAAGATGTGGTAATAAATGCGGTAGATAAATTTGACACATTTGGAAATCTTAGCAGAACATAAATATCTTCCTGGAAAAGACTAAAAAACATATCCAAGATCGAAATCCTCTCTGACATTTTGGCAGAGTCTAGTGAATGGGTCTCCTCTCTAGTTAATTTGGCCTTAAGTTAGAGAGCACCTCTTTAGAGTCAAAGTGCTTTTAAGGAAATGGCATGCTAAATTTTCCTTGGTGAGTCTTAACCACGGGGGCCACCCATTTCTACTAGGTTACTTTCAACACTATTGTTTTTATTAAACTGCATATCCAGAAGGGATCGCCTGCTTCTGCAGAGGTTGTTTGTAATCGTTGGGAGTAAACCTGCTGCCTAAGAAACCATTCTTACATTATTGTCCTTCTTGCATATATCCTAAGTGGATGGCTTTCATACTATTTTGACACTTGCAGAAAACAAAAGATACACTTTACATCTTAACCCAGTATACCCACACATTCAGGTAACACACACATATTCATACATGTATATATATTTAATTTTTAAAATAACATGGGGCACCTGGGTAGCTCAGTTTGTAGAGCATCCAACTTTGGCTCAGGTCATGATCTCACGGTCTGTGGGTTTGAGTCCTGGATTGGGCTATGGGCTGACAACTCAGAACATGGAGCTGCTTCAGATTCTGTGTCTCCCTCTTTCTCTGACCCTCCCCAGCTCATGTGCTCTCTCTCACACACTCTCTCTCTCTCAAAATAAGTAAACATTAAAAATTTTTAGATAAAAATAAGAATAAATACTTTCCTGCAACATACCTTGATATTTTCTTTTCTAATCTATTTCATTAAAAATATTCCAAATTGACTTCAGTATCCACTAATATATAGAAGAATGCCTGCAATTTGAAAGATTGCCTGAATTTAGTTTTAAAGTAAATCTGTGATTTTTCTTTGAAGCTCTTACTGGGTTTCAGCCAGGAGTTTTGGGTTCAAGTACAAATAATTTTCCGTGGATACTGGAACAAAGAATGAAATACACACACAGGAAAAGCCATTTCATGCCAACAAGTAGTGAATCAAACAAGTTATTTAACAAATGTTTGAGGGTTCTCTTCTGAGCCGCGTACTGCTAGGAGCTCAGAATACCACAACAAATCAGAGGTAGAAGATTTCTGCTTTTAGGGAATTTAGTGTTTTAGAGAAAAAGATAATTTAGTAAGCAAGCAAACAGTGTATGATGAGTCCAATACTAATTAGAGGAAGTCTATTCTCTTAGATGCACAGAGCATAACAGCTTCATTTAGTTTAGAGAAGGGGATGGTCCCTGCAGGAAGAAAAGCTTGAAAAATGAGGACCTGAACAGTATGTTGGGGCCCTTAGGGAAAGAGGGATGAGTGGGGAGGATTAGAAAAACATTTTAACCACAGAGGTTGATGTATTATAATGTCTGGAAGTGAGATTCTGATTTCAAAGACTGATTGGAAGTGGTAAAAGTATATGGTTTAAAAAATCTCCATTGTTGATACAGAGTACAGAGAGATGGCCTCACCTGGGCCAGGCATCCACAGATAGATGTGGTGAAAAGAGCATGAACCGTAGGCAAAAAGCCAAGAGAATAGAATGTTACAGAGCTGGGACTGGAAAATGTTGGCAAAGAAAGGAATGAATAAAAGGAGTGGATGAGATAAAATTAAGCATAATAAGGACTTGAGAGGAGCCACTGAAATTAAGTATATGCAGGTCTTTGCTAAGATTAGAAAGTGCAGACTGAGCTCCTGGATGGCTCCTGGATGGAGGTTTGTCGCCAGAAAGACCAAACCATGATTAGAAGCTTGGAGTTTTCAGCCTACCCTTCCATCCTCCAGAGAGGGGCTCAAAGTGAAGTTAATAATTGACCATGCTTATGTGAGGAAGCTTCCCCAATGCCAATAGTAGAGGATTCAGAAAGCTTCTAGGTTACTGAACAAGTAGAAGTATGGAGAGAGTAGCATGCCCGGAGAAGCTATGGAAGCTTCCTGCCCTTTCCCACGTATCTTACCCTGTGAATCTCTATTTGGATGTTTTCGTCTGTATCCTCTGCCATATTATTTAACAAACTGGAAAATTTAGGTGTTTCCCTGAGTTCTATGAGTCATTCTAGCAAATTAATAAAACCCAAGAAGGGAGTCACTGAAACCTCCAATGTATAACAAGTTGGTCAGAAACCCAGGTGATAACCTGGACCTTGTGACTAGAATCTCAAGGCCGGGGGGCGGGGGGAGGGGAGCAGTGTGTGGAAGCAGCCTTGTGAGACTAGCCCTTAACCTGTGGAATTCGACACTATCTCCAGACAGTGTGAGAACTGAGATAAATTCTAGGGCAACCAGTTGGTGTCATGGAGAATTGTTAGTGTGAGGGAACTTTTCTCACACACAGTGGAACTAAGTCCCAGAATCACCCTTTAATGATGTCTTTTGTCTCATGTATTTATGTTTGTATCTATTTACTTATTATTAAAGTATAGTTGATAAACAATGTTACATTAGTTTCAGGTGTACCACCTAGTGACTTGACAAGTCATTACACTATGCTCACCGCAAGGGGCTACCACCTGTCACCACGCGGTGTTATTATAGTACAATTGACTATTTGTCTACGCTGTACCTTTTATCCCCATGACTCATTTAACCATAACTAGAAGACCATGTCTCCCACTCCCCTCCACCAATTTTGCCCATTTGTCCACCTGTCCTCCCTCTGGCAACTTTTAGTTTGTTCTGTTTATAGGTTTATATTTTAGATTTCACATATAAGTGAAATTGTATGGTATTTCTCTTTCTATTTCACTTAGCATAATACTCTCTAGGTCCATCTATGTTGTCACAGATTGCAAGATCTCATCCTTTTTATGGCTGATTAATATTCCAGTGTGTGTGTGTGTGTGTGTGTGTGTGTGTGTGTGTGTGCGCGCATGCGCGCACCATACCTTTGGCCATTTATTCTACCCACGGACACAGGCTGCTTCCATCTATTAGCTATTGCAAATAATGCTGCAATAAACATAGGGGTGTATATGTCATTTTGAATTAGTGTTTTTGTTTTCTTGGAATAAATATCCAGTAGTGGAATTACTGGATCATACAGTATTTCTATTTTTAATTTGTTGAGGAAGCGCCATACTGTTTTCCATGGTGGTTGCACTAATTTGCATTCCCACCAACAGTACACAAAGATTCTTTTTTCTCCACGCCCTCACCAACACTTTTTATTTTTCTTTTTGATTATAGATATTCTGACAGGGGTTAGGTGATATCTCACTGTGGTTTTGATTTGCATTTCCCAGATGATTAGTGATGTGAGTATCTTTTCATGTGTTTGTTGGCCATCTGGAGGTCTTCTTTAGAGAAATGTCTACTCAGTGCCTCTGCCCATTTTTTAATCAGATTATTTGATATTTTTAGTGTTGAGTTGTATTAGTTCTTTATATATTTTGATAATAACAATTTATCAGATATATTATTTGCAAATATCTTCTCCCATTCAGTAGGTTGCTTTTTTGTTTTGTCGATGGTTTCCTTCACACTGCAAACGTTGTTATTTATTTATTTTTTTGGTGTAGTACCAATAGTTCAGTTTTGATTTTGTCTCCTTCATCCTAGAAGACAGATGTAGGAAAATGGCGCTTTATGCCCCATGTCAGAGAAATCACTACCTACCTTTCTTCTATGGTGTGTGTGTGTGTGTGTGTGTGTGTGTGTGTGTGTGTAGTGTNACTCTGGAAAACTGTATGGAGGTTCGTCAAAAAGTTAAAAATAGAACTACCCCCACTATTTGGCAATTGCACCACTAGGTATTTACCCAAAGGATACAACAATACTAATTCAAAAGGTTATGTGCACACCAATGTTTATAGCAGTATTATCTACAATATCCAAATTATGGAAATAGCTGACTGATGAATAGATAAGGAAGGTGTGGTGTATATATACGATGGAATATTACTCAACCATCAAAAAGAAGAAGATCTTGCAATTTGCAATGATATGGATGGAGCTAGAGAGAATTATGCTAAGCAAAACAAGTCAGTCAGAAAAAACAAATACCATATGATTTCATTCATATGTGGAATTTAAGAAAGAAAAAAGAAATGAGCAAAGGGAAAACAAAAACAAGAGAGAGAGACAAACCAAGAAGCAGACTTTTTTTAAATTTTTTTTTATTTATTTCTAGGAGAGAGAGAGAGACAACGTGAGCAGGGGAGGGTCAGAGAGAGAGGGAGTCACAGAGTGAAACAGGCTCCAGGCTCTGGGCTGGCAGTCAGCACATAGCCCGATGCGGGGCTCCAACCCACGAACCGCGAGATCATGACCTACGCGAAAGTCGGACGCTTAACCGACTAAGCCACCCAGGCGCCCCTCAAGAAGCAGACTCTTAACTAAAGAGAACAAACTGATGTTTACCAGGGGAGAAGTGAGCAAGGGGAGGGGTGAAACAGGTGATGGGGATAAAGCAGTACACTTGTGTTGGGCACCAGGTGGTATATGGAAGTGTTGAATCACTATATTGTACACCTGGAAATAATATTTCACTTTATGTTAACTAATTAGAATTTAAATAACTTAAAAAATAAAAATAAAAACATCTACACCCTAAAAAAGAGACTATCTTTTCCCATTGTATATTCTTGCTTCTTTTGTTGTAGATTAATCGATTATAAAAATGTGGGTTTGTTTCTGGGCTCTCTATTTTGTCTCATTTATCTCTGTGTTAATTTTTGCCACAGTACCATACTGTTTTGATTACTACAGCTTTATAGTATATTTGAATATAGGATTGTGATAGCTCCAGTTTTGTTCTTCTTTCTAAGGATTTCTTTGGCTATTCTTTTGGGGTTCCACACATACCCTAATATTATTTGGTCCAGCTATGAAAAAAATGCTGGAGGCACTTTGACAGAGATGGCATTGAATCTGTAGATTGCTTTGGACAGTATTAGCATTTTAACAATATCAATTACTTCAGACCATGAGAATAGAATGAATATCTTTCCATTTGTTTGTGTTGTCATCAATTTATTTCATCAATGTTTTATAGTTTTTAGAGTACATGTCTTTTACTTCCTTGTTAATTTTATTCCCAGTTATTCTATTCTTTTTGGTGATTTATAAATGGAATTGGTGTCTTAATTTCTCTCTCTACCACTTTGTTATTAGTGTATAGAAATGCAACTGACTTCTGGGTACTAATTTTGTATCCTGCAATTTTACTGAATTATTTATCAGTTCTAATAGTTCTTGAGTGGAGTCTTTAGGATTTTCTTTTTTTTTATTTTTAATGTTTATTTATTTTTGAGAGGGAGAGAGGCAGAGTGTGAATGGGGGAGGGGCAGAGAGAGAGGGAGACATAGAATCTGAAGCAGGCTCCAGGCTCTGAGCTGTCAGCACAGAGTCCAAAGTGGGGCTTGAACTCACAAACTGAGATCGTGACCTGAGCCGAAGTCAGATGCTTAACTGACTGAACCACCTAGTTGCCCCTAGAATTTTCTACGTATAGTATCATGTATTTCTATGTATACATGATATTTGAAGTATAGTATCATACTTCAAATAGTGTGTGACTTTTTTTTAAACCAATTTGGATGCCTTTTATTTCTTTTTCTTGTCTGCTTTTTGTGGCTAGGACTTCTAGTACTCTGTTGAATAAACATGCATGAGTGTATACATCCTCGTTCTGTTCCTGATCTTAAAGAACTGAAGAACAGTTTTGTTTTGTTTTTTATCAGTGCATATAATGTTAGCTGCGGGCTTTTTATATGTGGTCTTTATTATGTTAAGTTATATTCCTTTTAAACCTATTCTGCTGAGGGTTTTAATCATGAATGTTGAATTTTGTCAAATGCTTTCTCTGCATCTGAGGTAATCATATGATTTTTATTCTCTGTTTTGTTGATGTGGTGTACCACACTGATGATTTACAAATACTGAACCGTTCTTGTACCTCAGAGTAAATTCCATCTGATTATGTTGAATGAGCCTTTTAAGGTATTAATGAATGTGGTTTGCTAGTATTTTGTTGAGGATTTTTGCATCCATGTTGATCAGGGGTATTGGTCTGTAGTTTTTGTTGTGGTTGTTGTGTCTTTGTCTCATTTGGTATCAGGGTAATGCTGGCTTCATAGAATGTATTTGGAAGCTTTCCTTCCTCTTTTATTTTTTTTGAAAAGTATAAGGAGAATGTGGTATTAAGTCTTCTTTAAATATTTGGTAAAATATACCTATGAATTCATATGGTCCTGAACTTTTGTTTCTTGGGAGTTTTGTTATTACTAATTTAATTTTGTTACTAGTAATTGGTCTATTCATATTTTCCAATTCTTCCTGGTTTGGGAGATTATGTGTTTTTAGGAATGTATTATTTCTTTTAGGTTGTCCAATTTGTTGGCATATAATTTTTCATAATATTCTCTTCTAATAATTTGTTATCTGTGGTGTTGGTTATTCTCTTCCGTTGCTGGTTTTATTTATTAATATCCTTTTTTTTTGATGATTCTGGCTGAAGGTTTATCTATGTCGTTTATCTTTTCAAAGAATCAGTTCTTGATTTCATTAGTGTTTTCTATTGTTTTTTAGTCTCTATTTCATTTCCTTCTGCTCTGATATTTATTATTTCCTTCTCTCTACTCACCTTGAGCTTTGTTTGTTCTCTTTATACTTTCTTTAGGCAAAAAGCTAGATTGTTTATTTGAGATTTTTCTTGGTGTGTGTGTGTGTGTGTGTGTTTTGTATCACTATTAATTTCCCTCTTAGAATTGCTTTTCTTGCGTCCCAAAGATTCTGGACCATTGTGTTTTTATTTTCATCTGTCTCCATGTATTTTTTTTTAAATTCCTCTTTGATTTCTTCATTGACACATTGCCTATTCCGGGGTATGCTGTTTCACCTCCACATTTTTATGTTTTCTCCCAGGTTTTTCCTTCTGATTGTTTTGCAGTTTTGTACTGTTATGGTTGGAAAAGATGTATGACATGATTTTCACCTTCTTAAAGGTATTGAGACTAGTTTTGTGGCCTAATATGTGATCTATCCTGGAGAATTTCTATGTGCACTGAAAATAATGTGTGCTCTGTTGTTTTGGGATAGAATGTCTAAGTCCATCTGGTTTAATATATCATTCAAAGATAATAGCTCCTTTTTTGTTTTCTGCCTGGATTATCCCTCCATTGATGTAAGTGGGGTGTTAAAGTGCCCTACTATTGTATTACTGTCAGCTTCTCCCTTAGGTCAGTTAATATTTGCTGTATATATTTGTATTCTCATAGAAGCAGAGATATTGGGTGCAGAGGTATTTACAATTGTTATATCCTAGTAGGGTAGCTGGAATCAAGACATACAGGCTGGGGGTTCCTGGGTTGCTCTGGACAGGGGGCACCTTGGCGGGGCAGCTGGAGCCTAAGTGCAGGCATCAACCAGGAGATCTCAGAGTGCTGAGAGCTCCGAGCAAGCCATGTGGAATACAAGCGCTGTGGGCCTGGGGTGTGCTGGCACGCCTCATGCTGAGGATGCCTTGATGGGATGGCTGGGGCCGGTGTGGGCTAGCTGCCGGAGGCTCACTGAGGGAGCAGGCTGGCTATGGTACCTGCCCTTTTCTCTCATTCTCTCATTCAGACTATGAAGGTGGATGGAGAATGTAAATTTTGGTCCTCGCCAGCTTTTCCAATGAAGAGAGAGTTTTAGCAGCTCTCCTGCCATTTAGCAAAGTTCTAGAGCTATTTCCTTTCTGTTCCCATATCTCTCTTAACCCTGGTTTTTTCTGCACCCCAGGGCATCCAGGGCTAGTGTGCACTGGGAGCCTGGGGCTCACTGAGGTGGTGGGCCAGATATGACACCTGGACCCTACTCTCAGGAGTTCTAAGCCTGGATATTTATACAGTAATGGCTCCTTAAATTTTTAAAAATATTTTATTCATTTTTTGAGAGAGAGAGAAAGAGAGAGAGAGAGAGAGAGAGAGAGAGACAGAGAGACAGAGAATCCAAAGCAGGCTTCAGGCTCTGAGCTGTCAGCCCAGAACCCGACACAGGACTCAAATTCACAAACCAAGAGATCATGACCTGAGCCGAAGTTGGAAGCTTAACTGACTGAGCCACCCAGGTACCCCACTAGTTACTCTTTTAAATCATTTTTTTTCTGCATTAGTGCAGGTGGATCTGCTCACTATCCCTCCCCGCTGCATTCATAGTATCAAGGGTGAGGGTTCTTTTCATGACCCTTTCTTTATCTCCCTTGTCATTCTCGATATAGTCTCTCTCTCTTTTTTTTTAAATTTTTAATTATTTTTTTTAATTTTGGGGAAAGAGAGAGTAAGAACAAGGAAGAGGGGCAGAGGGAGAGAGATTCCTAAGCAGGCTCCACACTCANAGCCGAAGTTGGAAGCTTAACTGACTGAGCCACCCAGGTACCCCACTAGTTACTCTTTTAAATCATTTTTTTTTCTGCATTAGTGCAGGTGGATCTGCTCACTATCCCTCCCCGCTGCATTCATAGTATCAGAGGTGAGGGTTCTTTTCATGACCCTTTCTTTATCTCCCTTGTCATTCTCGATATAGTCTCTCTCTTTTTTTTTAAATTTTTAATTATTTTTTTTAATTTTGGGGAAAGAGAGAGTAAGAACAAGGAAGAGGGGCAGAGGGAGAGAGATTCCTAAGCAGGCTCCACACTCAACCCAGAGCCTGATGTGGGGCTCGATCCCACAACCCTGGGATCATGACCTGAGCTGAAATCAAGAGTCAGACCCTTAACCCACTGAACCACCCAGGGGCCTCCCTATGTGGTCTCTTTATCTTTTGTTATACAGAAGCTATTAAGTCAGCCCTCTGTTCTTCTTCCAGAAGAATTGCTGTGTAAATAGGTGTAGATTTGGTGTGTCTGTGGAGGAGGTGAGGTCTTTTTCCATTGTCATCATGGACCAGAACCAGGCCAGAGTCTATACATTGCCCAGCCCTGCATACTCACCACCAATGGGCTGGAGACTTCCAGTTAGAAAGAGGATGTGTCCTTTGGAGCACAGAGAGGAAACCTCCCGGATCTCTTTTAAAGTATAGGTTTCTCTTCCCACACCCTTTCTTCTTTTTCTTGTTATTGACTTTTTTGAGCAAATGGACCATTTGTCCTGCAGAATGCTTCATGCTTTGGATGTTGCTCGCTGCTGAACTGTGCTATATACTATGTTTTCTATGCTCCACATTTTCTTTAAATTGGTACTTAGAAGTGGATTCTTGATCCTATTGCAGTTCAGTTATTTTTTGAAGACTGCTACATATGTGGTGGTTTGTTCTTTCATCTGGAGGCACAAAATGTCCCGTTGTCTCTTTTATTGTGAAATCGGCAGGCTTTGAAAAAACTTTGCCTGGATCTATTACTTTAAGAGTTGCAAAATGTGATATTACCTTTTCATTCATTAGCTGGCATAAGTCTGTAAATGAGACTTTTGCTCATTAACTGTTTGGTTACTCTGAGGTATAATTTGTATAAACAGTGATTAGTTTAGTTTATTGACCAGTTTCAAAATTATGAGTTAACTATCTGACATCCTTCAAAGGAGACCAGGGCATTTTTAATTTTTTGTGTCAAAAATGATTATTATGAACACAAAAAAATTTCAATGGCTTCCCAAGTTTCTACCTATTGTAGCTATTATTCTTGTTGATGCTTAAACTGTATCATGTTTGGACCCTGAAAGCCTCTTAAAATTATTGTGTCGTTTTAACAAGTCCTCCGTAGTTATTGATCATTTTCTTGTTTTCAGATATGTAAAATGTCATGGACTCATTTGCTACATTTTCTAGCCCAGACTTGGATTTAAAAAAAAAAGATTTAGGGGTACTTGGGTGGCTCACTCTGTTGAGCTTCCTACTTATGCTCAGGTCAAGATCTCATGGTTCATGAGTTTGATTCCCCACATCCAGCTTGCTGCTAACAGTGCAGAACCCACTTCACATCTTCTGTGCCCCCCTCCCCACCCTCACGCTACCCCACTTGTGCTTTCTCAAACACAGACATTAAAAAAATGAGATTTATAGGTAAGGACTAATTAAAACAACAACAAACAGACCAAAGAGGGATAAGTTGAAGATGCCAAAGGAGACGGAGGGACAATACATAGAAGGTATTTTCTGAGAAGGAGAGGTGTGTGTGGAATTCCAGAGTTTGGGGTGAAGGTTTTGCTGTAGATGGAAGAAAGGAGGAAGGCATGGTCATTGGTTTAAGTTTATAGGCACAGAAGTAGGACGTTGAGGACTTTCAGCCCACTAATTACTATTTTCTCTCTGAAGTGAGTGGTAAAATCACCTGTTGAATGAGGAAAAAGTGAGGGTAGAATTTGCTGAAGATAAAAGGAGGAAACTAGTCAATCTTAATCCCTATTTTCCTAGAATCCTGGAAGAATTAAAGCTCCTGTACTCCCTGATGATTACAGTCATTTGTTTTTCATAATTCTCTGCTTATCTTTTCTTTTTTCTTCTTATCTTTTTTCTTTCCTTTTTTCCTTTCTTTTCTTTCTTTATTTTTTTGGAGGTGCAGGAGAAAATTGTGGCTTCCTTTATTAATTTGCACACACTTAAGTAATATAGATTTATAATTTTAATCAATAGAACAAATGTGTTTATAAAACAACAAATACCTTGGTAAAGTTTGAAAAATTTGGTCCTCATCTGGCTGTCATCAATGTGATAATATCTATATAACCACTTAAAAACACCTTTGATGTTTGGATTTTTCAGATTTGTTCCCAATGTTTCATATTTGTAGGCATAACCATGCCATATACAGAATATACGATAACAACAGGCCATTTGGTTTAATATGGTAAATTAAAAAAAAAAAACAACACTATCTTGCTAGAGAGATAATGTGTGTAGAAGATTCTAGCTTCCACAATATTTTGACTTTTCTGTTTTTACGTGTGTGTATATTTTACTTACATTAAATTTTTTTATAAAAGTCTTTTCTTGATGTCTGCTATATTTGCCTAGAACCTCATACAATATTACAGACATGGTCACAACCCTTATTCTATATCATGGTGCTATTTTCATTTTTTAACTTAAACATATTCATATGCATGTATATTTAAATAAATATAATTTTACATGAATTCACACTTAGCAGCAGATCATATCTCCTGTTAAGTAGTTGTTATTACTGGTATTTTTTTTTCTTTTATACTGGTTAAGTTCTCTATCTCTTCCCATGCTTCACCTAGATCACTCTTCAACTCTGGTACATATGTTTACACTAGAATTTCTTCTTGCATATTTACTTCACATTTATATAATTGTAGATAAGCATATATATGTGCACATATACAAAAGTCTGTCTATGTAGAAATATATTATTGTTGTCCCAAATGGGATGATCATGTAGGTTTTTTATGCACATTCTTTTCACTCAAAAAGTTATGAAAATGCCTAAGTCAATTGGTAAAATTTTAATTTTTTATAGTGGGCTACATATTATTCTACTTAAAAACATTTTTTTAAATGTTTTATTTATTTCTGAGAGAGAGAGAGAGAGACAGTGTGAGCAGCGGAGGGCCAGAGAGAGAGGGAGATACAGAATCTGAAACAGGCTCCAGGCTCTGAGCTGGCTGTCTGCACAGAGCCTGACATGGGGCTGGAACCGAAGAACCATGAGATCATGACCTGAGCCGAAGTTGGACGCTTAACCAACTGAGCCACCCAGGCGCCTCTATAGTGGGGTACATATTATTCTAAAACATAAATATAACATAATGTGGCCAACCCTCTTCCTATTGATTGATATTAAACTTTTCCCCCGGTTTTTGACATTATGAATAATATTGCAATTAATAATTTTTAGTTATGCCCTTACATAGAAATGCTTTTATTTTTATTAGGATCCTAAGAATGTCATTTCTAAGGTCAAGTGTGTATTTCAGATTTTAAAAGATGCTGCCAGATTGGTTTTTGAAAACGATATAAAACTTGACATTTCCACCACCAGGAAAAGAGTATCATTTTGCTGGGCGTCTCACTATAGGACACATATCTCTCTTTTTAGAAAATGTTTGCAGGTCTAATAAATAAGAAATGATATTTTATTATTAATCTAATTTGCATTTTGCTTATGACTGGGGAGGTTGGAGACCCTTTAATGTTTTTTTTCTCTTTGAATTTACTCCCTATGAATTATGCCACCAATATCTTTTGCCCATGTATTCATTTGGGCTTTATATCCTTCTTGTGTATTTGTAAGGACTATCTGTGTTGGGTGTGGGTGTGGAGTGCATGTGTTTGTATTATGTGTCTGGTTTGCCAACTATATCACAGGCATTTTCTGAATGTTTTGTTTGTTTTTTAACTCCATTTAAACTCTATTTTAAAGAATTTATTAACTCCTTAAAACTCTTTGTTTTTTGTTAACTAAAAATTGTATTATTAAATAAGTATTTTTTTCTTTTATTATGTATAATTTTCCAGTCTTGCTTAAGAATATCTCCCCTTCTCCTGATGGATATATTTCTCCTTAATGTTTTTTTTTTTTACAAATTTTTATTTTATTTAAATTTAAATTCTATTATTTAATGTACCTAGAGTTTACTTTCTTTTTTTAATGTTTATTTTTGAGAAAGAGAGACAGCACACAAGCTGGGGAGGGGCAGAGAGAGAAGGGGACACAGAATATGAAGGAAGCTGCAGGCTCCAAGCCTTTGGCACAGAATGATGGTCTCGAATCCACAGACCATGGGATCATGACCCGAGCTGAAGTTGGTTGCTCAACCAAATAAGCCACCCAGGAGCGCCTACTTTCTTTTTTAATGTGTCAGATTCTGTGGGTTGGCTTATTCTCTAACAATGCCACAAATCCTGTCTCCTGGCATTTTTCTGTTATCAAGGATTAAAGCTAGTATTTGATATCTCAGGCTCCTTTGCAATTTTGGGGCCGTATTACCTTGGCTGGGCTATTGGTAAAAGCCCCTGAAGAAGGCATCCTTTTCGGAATAAAATCCAAAGCCTGTTAAGATAAAACCCCATGAAACCTCTTTTCCCTATGTCCTTCTACCCTTCTTTCTTTCCTGTAATTTGGATATTAAGCTTTCGGTTTCGGTAGCTATCTTGCATGATGAAAATGAAACCAAACACTGACAATGGGAGAGGGAAAAGATAAATAGAAAGGAGATTGTGTCCTGAAGTAGCTGGCATGGGCAGAATTATACTCCACTAGACTTATGTGAAAAAATAACCCTACATATATTTAAGCTACTGTATCACAAGGCTTCTGTTACTTAAAGCTGAAAAACAATCCTAACAGGTACAGGGGTCAGCATATATTTTCCTCCATAAGTATATGACCAGTTGTGCTATAATCTAACTTTTCCCATTAAAATGTCATCTATGTCATTTATTAAATTACCACATATATTGAGATCTATTTTTGGATTCTTTATTCTGTTCCATGAGTTGTCTTTCTAGTTTGATGTCATTAGTACACTGATTTGACTACAATGATTTTATTTGTACACACACACACACACACACACACACACACAGAAAATTGCATTGCCTTGGATGTGGATATCATAATTTAAACCTATTCCCTCTTCCAAGGAACTTCCAAAGAGTTCAACAAGGTAGTTTTCAGAGCTCAGATGTAGGTATTCCTGGGATGGTGTTTTTGAAAAAATTAGTTAAAGAAAGTAATATAATGATGGCACCACTGTTTTGTGGGCAGGGATTTTTTCATTTTAGTTTTAATCTATTAAGTTTTTGAGGCTACACATGTTCTTTCACTTTCCCAGTCTCTTAAGGCTTATCCAAAACAGTAGGGTTGATGGTGGATGATCCTTAGTGTCCCACAGAGCAGTAACAGTCTATGATATCATGAATTTCCAGACTAGGGCATATCTCTGTAACTATTACATTCTTTCTCCTTGTAGTAATGAAAATTTCTGTATTTGGAATCACCATCTTCAAATACAGTGAGTTACCTGTACACTTCTGTTTACTCTTAAAATCAAAATGTACACATTACCTTTTATTTTTTCTCATTGGTTGGAAACCTTGGTGACCTTCTGAATAAGGAGACACATTCAATCTGACTTGGCTCACCTAGGGGCAACTTCACACAGGGCTTAACCTTGGCAGAGAGAATGGACAGGCAGCTAGCTAGAAAGAGCTGCATTTCTGAGAACTATTATATTAGAGAAAATGTTGGGTTCTTCCTGGGGTGAGAGTAAACATCTGGGAGTAGAATTTACACAGCTACACACAGATAGCTATACCACCCAGCCATTCCCATACTTTGCTGTCCATCTTACCATAGTAACACTTAAGCTATTTTCTCATATATATAATTAATTATTTTTTAAGCATATAAAGATGCAAAAGATCAAATCATATACCTGCCTGATAGTCCTTTTCCTCTGTAGTATATGAAAAAGTATAGTCAGATGTTAGTTTAAAACAAATATAAAAAGTCATCAAGAACTAAATGGGGTGCTCTTTCTCCTTCCTTTCAACCAATGTCACAAGTTTATTCTGCATTTCTACGTTATGGTTCTTCCCCAGCATTAAGACAAATGGATTGACCAGAGACTGAGTCATCTGAAATTTATTTTCCTTTAACTTTGGGTTAACTAAAAAATTTTGGCTGTCTTAATTTATCTTCAAATTTAATTTAAAAAATTTTAATGTTTATTCATTTTTGAGAGACAGAGAGAGACAGAGTGTGAGTAGGAGAGGGGCAGAGAGAGAGAGAGACACAGAATCTGAAGCAGGGCTCAAACTCACCAGCCATGAGATCATGACCTGAACCAAAGTCAGGCACTTAACCAACTGAGCCACCCAGGCACTCCTCTTCAAATTTAATTTTAAAAATGATAACTAATGACCTCAATTCAAATCATTTGTGGAACCTCACAGCCCTTATAAATATGGATTATAATAAGAATAATTATTTATAGATAATAGACTTTTTGTCTTTCTCTCGAATGTTCTTATGACTGAAAGAGTATGAAAGTTCAGTCCTGCTGGGTTCTATATGTATCATTCTTTCTTTGTGTCTGTCACTTTATCTGTGACTTTGTTTAAATTCTTAAAGTTACCACTATCCTAGGAAAATGTAACCCACTATAGAAAGCATTAAAAATGGAAATATCAGGATACAAACTTGATTACAATGTTTTTTTCATTACAATGTTAAAAACTATGGGGGTGATTTTTCTGGTTTCCCTTTTTCTGAGTTCCATTAAAAGCAATAAAAGAGATCAAATGTCTTTCTTTATCTTCCACCGGGTCTGTGAGAGTCTGTGGAAATACACGTTCTTATGTACTATTTGAAAAGGAGGAAGTAGGAACCTGAAAGTGAACAAAGCATAAAATTGATATACGTGATGTTCACAAAACTGTCCCACCATTGTCTTACATATCAACTTTAGACAATCTCCAGAGAACTGAACAAAATATAATGCAAAGCAAAGGAAATCGTTTAGTGGGGCCAGTGATGCTTTTCTGGACCTTCTAGCAGGTAAGAGCACCCTGGATGTATACCACATAGCTAAGATCCTCAACTCTGGATTCTTCATGCTATTAATAGTTTTGTGATGTTACATAGGTAATGTGAATTCTCCTAACTTATTTTTCTTATTTATTTCTGCTAAATAAGGTTAAAATAAGAGTAATAATGGTGTCTACTTTATGTGGAGCTTATGAGGGGCGAATGTCTACATAGAGTTAATGTTGCATAAATGTTGCCCATCATCATCAGACCCAGACATGCTTGTCTCAGTGACTTAGAAACAGGTCCAGTAGAAGTTACCAAGAAGCTTTCTTATTAGTAGTGAAACTGCAGATGTTGCTTTCTTGTGAAAGCAGTATAATAGTCTCTATATTTCCTACTTCTTGCTTGTCTATGAAAAAAGTAAGAGGAAAAACAGAAAGTACTGGTTGTAATGTCTTCTCCTCCAGCTAACAGGAGCTCCTAGTAGCCTAAGTCACGGTACAAAGGACTAATCTAAGGTAAAGGAAATGATTCATAAGCTCTACCTTTTCTTCTTTTTTATCCCAAGTTGTTGAAAGCTTATAAAGTGGATTACACAGTACATAGTATATGTAGAACCAAAAAAGTTTATAAAAATTATTATTATCCAATGGCATGATCACGACTTTAATTAGTCACAACTCTCTTCTAGAAAGCCTGTACAAAGTACTGTATTCCTTGAAGTTTTTTAGAGGCATTGTGTGTGACTCACACTTAAGAAAACATAAAGCATGAGGCAGAGACTTAGCATATCTTGCTCAACAACACAGAATTATTATCGAGCGTCAAATAACAGTTCCATTAATCAGCACTGCCACTAATGAGTAGCTAATACTTTAATAATCGTTATGTCTGTTTGATACTCCTTGTGCAGGATGTCGTCTAGGACATTTCTTTAATCATTTACCTTTCCGTGGCATAAATACCTTAATGATGCATAGAATGTCTTTAAAATTTCAGAGGCTTAGGGAAGGAATTCATAACTGAACGCACTTAAAGAGCAGCACATATTTTTCCTATTCTGCCTCCTACTCCACCAAAGTGATTACTCTTTCCAGTTTGTAGGAGGCTGCTTTGGATTGATACATTCCTAGATTTTAATTTATTCTAAGAATAAAATCTAGGAATGTGATTCCTTACGTACATTGATTGTAGGTAGGAAAAAGGATCTTAAATTATATTGTGGAAATTGGAACAGGGTCAGGAATGCAGAAAAAGGTTGTAAATAATTTGAGACATTTTAAAACATTCTACTATGCTTATACTGGTAACATAAAATACAAAATAAAGTAATTTGGCTATTTTTTTTGCCTTAGAGATCAGTATTAGAGAAATTGTTCTTTCCACTACCTTTTTTTAAGGATAACAATTTTAACTAGTCTACAAAAGAGTTGGCTCCATTAATATTCCAATTATAATCAATAAATGAATGTCTGTTCATGAAAACTAATTTTTACTTATAGATTGATAAAATGTAATGTTTACTTAAGTATAAATAAGTACTTCAAAACAACTATCTTTAAAAAAATGTTTTAACATATATTTATTTCTTGTGAGACATAGAGAAACAGAGTGTGAGTGGGGGAGGGGCAGAGAGACAGGGAGACACAGATTCCTAAGCAGGCTCCAGGCTCGAGCTTTCAGCACAGAGTCCGACAGGGGCTCTAACTCATGAACTGTGGGATCATGACCGGAGCAGAAGTCAGATACTAAACCTACTGAGCCACCCAGGCGCCCCAGCACAACTATCTTTTTTTAGTCTCGAAGCAATTCATTAGGAAAAATTTCATTTGTTCATAAAAAATAATCAGTGAAGTCTGTAGTACTTTTTGAAGTTATTCTCTAATCAGCTGTTGTAAACGATCCTGAGTTCAGAAATGGTAGATGAATAGCATTGTTACAGGTAATTAACTTGAAAGTTTTATGCATTCTGTTAAGTAGATTTAATAGTACCTAACTCTGTAATGGTTAAACAACAAATAACAAGTACAAATAACGTGTGAGGTTCTTTTATTCTATGACAAAACAGAGTAGATGAAACAGAAATAAAGAAGTTACTGTTTGAGACAATTTCAATAAGTGTATCCAAGGTGAGTTAATCATTGCTACAAATGGGCCAAGAATCAAGGTCGGATTTGTTAAATATCCTTTAAATGGACAACTCCTCCATGAAATATATTCTCTTTTTTTCTTCCAGTTTTATTGAGAAGTAATTGGCATACAATACCATATGAGTTTAAGGTGTACAGAATGATGGTTTGATTTATATATTGTGAAATGATTGCCACAATAGGTTCAGCTAACACCCATTTTCTCATATAGATACAATAAAAAGAAAAAAAATGGAAAAAAGTTTTCTCCTTGGGATGAGAACTCTTAGGATTTACTCTCTCTATATTTTTAAGTTTATTTATTTTAAGAGAGAGACAAAGGGAGATAGAGGGAGGGGGCAGCAAAGAGAGAGGGAGAGAGAGAATTCTGAGCAGGCTCTGTGCTGTTAGGTTCCACAAACCTTGAGATCATGACTTGAACCAAAATCAAGGGTCAGATGCTTACGCAACTGAGCCATCCAGGTGCCTCAGGGTTTATTTTCTTAAGAACTTTCCTGTATATCATACAGCGGTGTTAGCTGTACTCATCATGTGGTACACTACATCTGTACTATTTGTTGATCTTATGACTGCAAGTTTATATCTTTGAACCACCATCCTCCATTTTCCCTCCCAGAACCTTCCACCTCTGGTAACCACAAGTCTGATCTCCTTTTGTATGAGTTTGTTTGTTTGGTTCTTTATTTTTTTCTTTTTGGATTCTACATATAAAAGAGATCACAGAGTGTTTGCCCTTCTCTGACCCGTTTCATTTAGTGTAATGCCTTTAAGTTGATCCAGGTTGTTACAAACAGTAGTATTTTCTGGACTGAATTATCTTCCATTGTATATATATACCACAGCTTCTTTACCCATTCATCCATCTATGGACACTTGGGTTGTTTCCATGTCTTGGCTATTGTAAATAATGCTGCTATGTACATGTGGGCACAGATACCTTCTTGAATTAGTGCTGTTGTTTTCTTTGGATATAATCCCAGAAAGGGAATTATAGGATCATATGGTAGGTCTTTTTAAAGTTTTTTTGAGGATCCTCTATAGTGTTTCCCATGGTGGCTGTACCAAATTACCATTCTACCAACACTGTATGAGGGCTTCCTTTTTTCCACATTCACACATAACGTCATTTGTTATCTCCTGTCTTTTATGATGATGGCCATTTTACAGGTGTGAGGTTATATCTCACTGTGGTTTTAATTTTTAATTTGCATTTCCCTCATGAAAATGATGTTGAACATCTTTTCGTATACCTCTTTGCCTTTCATATATCTTCTTTGGAGAAATATCTTCAGGGGTTTTTGCCCATTTTTTAAATTGGATTATTTGTTTCCTTGCTGTTGAGTTGTGTGAGTTTATATTGTTTTGACATTAATCCCTTGTCATATATTGTTTGCAATTTTTTTTCTATTCACTAGGTTGTCTTTATACTTTGTTGAATGTTTCTTTTGCTGTGAAGATGTTTAGTTTAATATGATCTCATTTATTTTTATTATGTTGCTTGTGTTTAGGTATCATATCCAAAAAAGAGTTACCAAGCTTTATTCTTATATTTTCTCCTAGCTATGGTTTCTTGTTTTGCATTTTAATCCATTGGGAGTTAATTTTGTTATCCATTTGGAGTACATTTTAATCCACTTGGGGAATTAATTTTGTGAGTGGTGTAAAATATGGCTACAGTTTCATTCTTTTACATGTGAAGATCCAGTTATGCCAGCACCATTTATTGCAGTGTCTTTCCTTCATTAAATATTCTTGGCTCCTTTGTCAGATATTAGTTAACTGTGTATGCTTGGATTTATTTCTGGGCTCTCGATCCTGTTGCATTAGTCTATTTATCTGTTTTTATTCCAGTACCATACTGTTTTTCTGACTCTGGCCTTATGGTATACCTTGAAATAAAGAAATGTGATGCCTCCTGCTTTGTTTCTCCTTTTTCAGTATTTATTTGGTTACTCAAGGTCTTTTGTGGTACATATAAACTTAGGAATGTTTTACATCTATAAAAATGAAACTGGAACTTTATAGGAATTTTATTAAATCTGTAGATCATTATTATATCATTATTCTAAAAATAGCAATTCTTCTAATCCAGGAACATGGGATAGCTTCCCATTTACTTGTGTCTTCTTTGTCTTTCATCAATGTCTCCTTAGATTTATTTCAGAGCATTTTCTTGTTTTTTATGCCCTTGTAAATGATCAATTTTGTTATTTCTTTTTCAGAAAAATTTTTGTTAGCGTATAGAAATGCTACTGATTTTATATGTTAATTTTGTATCCTGCAACTTTGCTGACCTTACTGATTAGATATACAGTTTTTTGGTCAAGCCTTTAGGATTTTCTATATGTAAAATTATGGCATTTGCAAATAGAGACAATTTTACTTTTTCCTTTACAATTCTGATATCTTTTATTTCTTTTTCTTGCCTGATTGCTTTGCGTAGGACTTCTAATATTATGTTGAACATAAATAGTTAGAATGGAGATCCCTGTCTTGTTCCTGATCTTCGAGGAAAAGCTTTCAACCTTTCACCCTTGAGTATGATGTTAATTGTGGATTTTCCATATATGGCCTTTATTATGTTGAGATATATTTATTCTATGCCTAATTTCTTAAATTTTTAAAGAAATGAATGGGAGTGAATTTAGTCAAATGATTTTTTTCTGTATTTATTGTGATGATTATATGATTTGCTTCTTTCATTCTATTAATGTAATATATTACATTGATTGATTTGCAAATGTGGACCCATTCTTGCATCCCAGGGATAAATTCCCCCTGATTACGATGAATAACCCCTTTAATGTGCTGTTGATTTCAGTATGTTAGTATTTTATTCAGAATTTTACATCTATATTTATCAGGATATTTGTCTATAGTTCTTTGGGTTTGTTTTTGTTTTTGTTTTCTAGTAGTGTTCATTTCTTGTTTTGATATCAGGATAATACTGGCCTCATAAAATGAGTTTGGAAGTATCCCTTTCTCTTTTTTTTTTTTTTTTTTTTTTGGAAGAGTTTGAGAAAGATCGGTGTTAATCTTCTTTAAATTTTTAATTCACCTATGAAGCCATCTTGTCCTGAGTTTTCCTTCTTTGGGAGATTTTTTTAAATTACTCATTCAATCTCTTTACTAGTAATTGATCTATTGAGATTTTCTATTTCTTCCTGATTTCTTCCTGATTCAGTTTTAGTAAATTGTTTGTTTTTAAGATTAAAAAAAATTTTTTTTCTAAGTTGTTCAGTTTGTTGGCATATAATTGCTCACAGGTCTCTTATGATCCTTTGAATTTTTGTGTTACTAGTTCTAATAACTCCTTTTTCATTAATAATTTTGTTGATTTGAGTTCTTTCTCTTGTTTCCTTGAATTGTCTAATGAAGATTTGTCACTTGTTTATTTTTTCAAAGAACCAAATCTTAGTTTGGTTATCCTTTTCTATTGTTTTTCTGTATTTCCCTTCTGCTAACTTTGGGCTCAGTTTGCTTTCTCTGTGTCTTTTTTTTTTTCCCCCTCCTAGTTCTTTAAGGTGTAGAGTTAGGTTGTTTATTTGAATTCTTTCTTGAGTTTTATATAGATGTTTATCACTATGAACTTCTATCTTACAACTGCTTTTGCTGTGTCCTACAAGTTCTGGTATGTTGTGTTTCCATTTCCATTGAAAACTCTCCAGAATTCTCCCCCACATTTAATTTCTTCCTGCATCCATTAATTGTTTAGAAGAGTGTTGTTTCATTTCCATATGTTTCATTTCATGAATTTCCCAACTTTCCTCCTGTTTGGTTAATAGTTTCATGTCATTGTGGTTAGAAAAGATATTCAATATGATTTCAATCCTTATGAATATGCTAAGACCTGTTTTGTGGCCTAATGCATAGTCTATCCTTAAAAAATGTTCCATATATGCCTGAGAAGAATATGTATTCTGCTGTTGTTGGATAGAATGTTCTATATATGTCTGTTAGGTCCCTTTGGTCTAAAGTGTTGTTCTTTTAGCTCTATTAAGTTTTGATTTATATATTTAGGTGCTTCAATGTTGAGGACATAAATATTTATAATTGTTATATCTTCTTCATGTATTGACCCATTTTTTTATTATATAATGACCTTTGTATCCTCTTACCTTTTTTTATTTAAAGTCTATTTTGTCTGATATAAGTATATCTACTCCTGTTCCTTTTGGTTACCATTTGCCTGAAATATGCTTTTTCATTCCTTTGCTCTCAGCCTATGTGTATCTTTAAGGACTAAGTGAATCTCTTGTAGGCAGCATATTGTTGGTTCTTAGTGTTTTGTTTTGTTTCTTTCTTTAATCCATTCAGCTATTCTGTGTCTTTTGACTGGATAATTTAATGCTTTTATTTTTGAAGAAATTATTGGTGGCTTAAGGACTTATTATTGCTATATTGTTAACTGTTTTCTGGCTGTTTTGTAGATCCATTGTTCATTGTTTTTATTCTGCTGTCTTTTTTTGTGTGTTGATGTCTTTTGGTATTAGCATGCTTTGACTTCTTTATCATGTTCTTTTATGTAATAATGACAGGATTTTTTTCCTTGTGTTTACCATGAGGCTTATACAAAATCTTAAATTTATAATACCTTATTTAAACTGATAACAACTTAAGTTCAATAGAATTCATAAACATTACACTTTTAT
Source organism: Crocuta crocuta (assembly GCF_008692635.1). Taxonomy (NCBI): domain Eukaryota; kingdom Metazoa; phylum Chordata; class Mammalia; order Carnivora; family Hyaenidae; genus Crocuta; species Crocuta crocuta. The sequence continues at coordinate 30,503 of NW_027530179.1, forward strand.
TTCTTCTCACTCTCATTTTTTAGGTTATTACTGTTACAAAAAATATTTGGGGGCACCTGGGTGGCTCAGTTAGTTAAGTGTCTGCCTTGGGCTCAGATCATGATCTCAGTTTGTGAGTCTGAGCCCCATGTTGGGCTCTCTGCTCTCCATACAGAGCCTGCTTCAGATCCTCCTCATCATCCTCTCTCTTTGCCCCTCTGCTGCTTGTACACACTCTCTCTCTTGAAAATAAATAAATTAAAAAACTTAAAAAAATATTGTGTAACTGATAACAGGTTATTATATTTTTGGTGTCATATTTACTTGATTTTCATGATCCTTACATTTATACCTGCATATTTGAATAATTGGGCTCCTGTTCCAGACTTTACAGATTTCCTGTGGCAGAGACAGCTTTTCACCAGTCATCTATTAGTTTCTGAGTGTGTCTACTGAATGTCCTTGGGTAGGTGGGGCCTACTATTATGGTCAGATTTTCAGTGAGCCAACTATTCAAGCTCCGAGGGTGGGGGGATGAGAGAATGTGGTGCTGGCTGAAAGTTGGATAGGACTGTTGGCTTGATTCCCTACCAAAGTGAGGCTGAAAGATGGGTTTCACAGTTGCCTGGATTCTCTAGTCAGGCTTACTAGGTGGTTGGTATTAGGTACTATATTCAGGAGTAAATGGAGCTATGACTTAGCTTCCCTGCCCTGGCAGGGCACCTGGATGGGACCCAGAATTTATACAGCTTGTTGTTTGAGGACCCATATCAGTCCATAACGCTGAATTACTTGGTCAGGTGAGGCCGCGAGTTTTGCTCCATTGAAAAAAGAAGGCATGGGCTGTGTTCTCTGTTCACTTGCTACTGTACTTAGGGTTGTTGAATGGGCTATGTAGCTTCTCACATGCTCTGGTTAGGTTTGCTGGTTGAACAGGCTGAAGGCTGTATTCAGCAATGAGTGGGGCTATGAATTAAATTTCTTTCTTTGGTTCAGCAGAAGTGGCCCAAGAGCTGGTAAAGCGCTTTGTTATCTTAATTCAAGCTGACCTACCCTCCAAGTTTCCTGACCAAAGAGGGCCACTGGCTTTGCTCTGGAAGTTGTTAGCTCTACCCACCTCTTAGCTCACGTGTCAGGAGCTCTGCTTCCAGGTGATTTTTCCAGCTCTTCCAGTCAGATGTGGCCAGAACACACTCCTCATGGTGGTGGAGGCTGTATCTCAGCTCTTTTGCCTGGGCAGGAGGGAGGAAAGTCACTTCTGGCTACTCTCATTTTCCCAAGCAGTCTCTCCAGCTGGGAGGAGCTGAAAGCTACCTCATCCTTAGCTATTAATTACCTGTCTGCCTGTGCATAGCATGGGAACTCTGCTCCTGATACAGACTTTGTTCTGCAGGTGATCAGCCTTTCTTGCCCACCTCTCAGCTTAAGTGCCCCTGAGCCTCACAGCCTCCAAGATTTGTTTCTAGCCCTTCTGGTCAGATGTGGCAAGAAGATACTCTTCAGAACAGGTGGGGCTGTGATTCAGCTCCTTGCTCAGGCATGAAAAACCGGATTCTATTGCCAGAAAAACTCCTTATTTGAGGATCTGCATCAGGCAGATCTGTATCCAACTGAGTTCCTTGGCCAGTGTGCTCTCCTAACTTCATTCTGCAGATGAGCAAAGCTGCTGGTTGGAATTACTACCTGGGTATCGCTGGTATGAAGTTAGTCTTCCAAGATCCTTGTCCTGGTTGTTGAAAGCCTTTTCTTATTCTCCATCATGGTCAGGTTCCCCGTGGCTAAGCCCCACAGATTACCCTGAAATTTCAATGGTGTGAGATCAGAATAGGGGTTCTTGCAAAGCAACACAAAATGCTGGGGCGGGGGGGTTTCTGGTTGTCTCCTCAGGGTTCTCTTTTTACACTGGAGGAACCAAAGGCCCAGGGGAGACCTCTCCACATGGTACTGTGCTGGCTGGGGGAAGGGGCAATGAGATCAATGTGTAGATACTTCTTTTACCCTTCTAATGATGTCTTGGCCTCTGTGGTACAGGAGTGAGACTTGAGCCTCACCCCTGTATTCTAGGATTCTCTCAGGGTGTTTTATTCTTGAGTAGCTGTTAGTTGGTTTCATGAGGGAGAGTTAAAGCAGGAACAACCTATCTCAGTATCTTGGTGACATCACTCCTGGTCTCAGTTTAAACTAATTTTTCCTATTTTGTTCTTTTCACAGCACTTCCTATACCTCTATCACTTGATTAATTTGGCTTTGGGTGTTAATTGTTTACATGTCTAGGTCTGTACTAGCTTATAAATATCTTGGGGGTAGAGGCAATGTCTTATTTGACTTTGCATGCTATAACTGGCCAACAAGAAACATTATATGTTATATTTGGCATATTAAAATAAACTAATAAAATCACGTAAGTAAGCAAATAGATAATATTTTAACGGTGAGATTTTTACTCTAGTTTATCAAATAAAAAATAAATAAAAGAAAAATCATCTCAAGAAAGCATTTTTAAATGATCTTCTAAATAAGAGAAAAATCATTATATGCTTATATTAGTATTTTCCCTCAATATTCCTCTTTAATTTCTTGGATAACCCACTCATTCTTCAGAAGGATGTTCTTTACTCTACAAGTATTCATTGTCTTTCCAATTTTTTTTCTTGTGGTTGTTTTCAAGTTTCATAGCATTGTGATCTGAAAATGTGCACAGTATGATCTGGAACTTGTATTTATTGAGGGCTAATTTGTGTCCCAGTATATGATCTATTCTGGAGAATGTTCCATGTGCACTGGAGAGGAATGTGTATTTTGCTGCTTCAGGATGAAATGTTCTGAATATATCTGTTAGGTTCATCAAGTCCAGTGTGTCATTTGAAGCCATTTTTTTTCTTGTTCTGCTTAGATGACCTGTCCACTGCTGTAAGTGTGGTGTTGAAGTCCCCTACTATAATGGTATTATTATCAATGAGTTTCTTTATGTTTGTGATTAATTTATTCATATATTTGGGTACTTTCATGTTGGGACATAATATTTCCAATTGTTAGATCTCCTTGGCAAATAGACCCCTTAATTATGATATAATGCCCTTCTTCATCTCTTGTTCCAGTCTTTATTTTAAAATCTAGTTTGTCTAATATAAGTATGGCTACTCCAACTTTCTTTTGACATCCATTGGCATGATCGATGATTCTCCATCCCCTTACTTTCAATCTGTAGGTGTCTTTAGGTCTAAAATGTGTCTATTGTAAGGAGCATATAGATGGGTATGTTTTCTTATCCATTCTGATGCCCTATGTCTTTTGATTGTGTTTAGTCCATTGACATTTAGAGTGAGTACTGAAAGATATGAATCTAGCACCATTGTGTTGCCTGTAGAGCTGGTGTTTCTGGTGATGTTCTCTGGCCCTTTCTAGTCTTTGTTGCTTTGGGTCTTTTCTGGTTTGTTTCATCTTTTCTGCACTCAAAGGGTCTGCCTTAAAATTTCTTTCAGGGCTGAGTTAGTGGTCACAAACTCCTTTAGTTTTTGTTTGGGAAACTCTTTATTTCTCCTATTTTGAATGGCAGACTTGTTGGATAAAAAATTCTTGGCTGTATATTTCTGATTCAGCATGTTGAATATATATATATCCTGCCACTCCTTTCTGGCCTGCCAAATTTCTATGGATAGGTCTGCTGCAAACCTGATATGTCTTCTCTTATAGGTTAAGGACTTTTTTTTCCTTTGCTGCTTTCATAATTCTTTCCTTGTCTGTGTATTTTGTGAATTTGACTATGTTATGCCTTGCTGATGCCTGATTTTTGTTGGCTCTAACGGGAGTTATCTGTGATTTTTGGATTTTGTTGTCTGTGCCCTTTTCCAGATTAGGAGTTTTCTGCTATAATTTACTCACAAAGACCGTCTGCCCCTTTTTCTCTCCACCTTCTGGGACTTTTATGATTTGGATGTTATTCCTTTTTAATAAGTCACCGAGTTCTCTGAGTCTTGTATCGTGCTCTTTTGCCTTTTTTCCTTCTTTTTTCTGCTTCATTATTCTCTATAATTTTGTCTTCTATATTGTTGATTCACCTCCTTGCTTTGTCCATCCTTGCTGTCATGGCATCCATTCAAGATCGCATCTTGGTTATAACGTTTTTAATTTTATACTGACTACATTTTATTTCTTTTATCTTCACACAAAGGGATCCTATGCTTTTTCTCAATAACAGCAAGTATTCTTATTATCATTATTCTAAAGTCTAGTTGAGACATCTTGCTTATATCTGTGTTGATTAAGCCTCTGCCTGTCATTTCTTCCTGTTCTTTCCTTTGGGGTGAATTCCTTTGTTTTGTCATTTTGGAGGAGGAAGAAATAAAATAAAAAATTAAAATTAAAATATTAAAAACAAAAATCAAATAAAAGAAGCTAGATCCTAGTCTTGTTTTGATATGCTTGTTGAAAGAAGCTTGATAGTATAAAGAAAAAGGGGAAAGACAAAGGTAAGAAAAAATTAAAAATTAAAAAACATAGAATAAAATAAAAGAAAATTAAGTAGAATAAAATTTATTTTTATTTTTATTTATTTCTAGGAGAGAGAGAGTGTGAGCAGGGGAGGGTCAGAGAGAGAGGGAGACACAGACTCTGAAATAGGCTCCAGGCTCGGAGCTGGCAGTCAGCACAGAGCCCAACGCGGGGCTCGAACCCACAAACCGCGAGATCATGACCTAAGCAAAAGTCAGACGCTTGACCGACTAAGCCACCCAGGCGCCCCATAAGCAGAATAAAAAATTTTTTAAAAATAATTAAAACATGAAAAAAATATTTAAAAAAGAAAATAAAAATAAGTTTTTCTCTTTCTGTATCTAAGAAAAAGAAAAGAAAGAAAAAAAAAAACAATTTAAACAAAAACAGAACCAAACACATAAAATGAACTAATAGATGAACCAGCAAACAAATGAAACCTAAATAAAGTTATATCCAGTTTCCCCTAGAACTCAAACTATGAAGCACTTTATAGTCCGTACACTAAGCAGGTGGAGGGGGCTCATGTTGGTCTTCTAGGGGATGTGCTTAGAGGGTGCAGTTGGGTGGGGTTTGGTGTAATGGCTCCGTTGTCCATAGGTGGCACTGCTTATCTCACAGGGGTGGATCATTGTGGTGCACATGAGCATGTGTGGCAGAGGTGGTAATGGCTTCACCCAGTTCCCTAATCTCTGGCACAGGTATTTTATGCTCTGACTGACCCATGATCAAGCACCTTCTTTTACTCAGGCCTCCACCCACTCCCTGACTCTGTCTTGTCCATGCCCAAGCCATCAGCCTGCCAGACAGCACCTCCCTCCAGATTTTTACCTCAGATGGGGTTGTATTTTGAAATCCCAAGCTTCAAAGACCCCTGTGGCTCGGATCTGTGTCAACTCTGGTGAGAGCCTCACTGAGCAATGGCCCAGTGTCAGCTTGCCCCAGAAAACATCCATGCAACCATGTAGTGCCAGAGGTTCAGAAATCATGGCAAATCACAATACACAGCCAGCACCAGGTTTCACCACATTGTGGTGTCTTGGTCCCAAAAGCAGCAAATGTAGCTGTTCTCTGGGATCTGCTCAGACCTTTGCTGGTGGGGAGGCCATATGGCCCCTACCAAATGCTCTCCAAGCAGGGAAACTGCTTCTCCTCATGTGGGACATGGACCCCTCGGACCCTTCTGCCTGCACCTGGGGATTCACCCTGCCTCCTCACCAGTGCAGCACCAGGCAATGAACTCTGAAACATCAGACTCTGCACTCCACTGTTTATATTAATCCTGCTGGTATTGAAACCCTCTTCTTTCTTCATGTCAGTGGTTTTGTGGAACAGATTTCTTATTCAGTCCCCTGTGATTGTTTTCACTCTTTCTCGTTACTTTTGGAGTAGTGTTTTTCCTGCACTCTCCCAATATGCCACACTCTCCCCCTTTATCTTTTCTCCACAAAAACATCTCCCCACCCTCCAGAGCTCCTCTCTCCCAAGTTCACCCTCCACACTGTACCTGCTGAGTTCTGTGGCTAGAGTTATGCAGATTGTTGTGTTCATCCTCAGATCAATTTCCTAGGTGTGCAAAATGTTTTGGTGCTGATCTAGCTACCTAGCTGGTTTAGTTTCAGGGATGAGACAAGTTGAGTGTCCCCATGCTGCTCTGTCATCTTAACTCCTCTTTTCCCTCGGTATTCATCATTTCCAATTGCATCTCATGTGAGCTGGAAAGGCTAGGTCTTTTTCCCAAGTGTCAGTAGTAACAGATATGCAATTAAACATAAAGAGAAATTATCAAAAAATAAGTGAGATCCTCACACTAAAGGTCAAACTACCTAATTTGAATTCTTGTGCAATGAAGCTTATTGAGAAACAATATTATCAAGACTTTCTATAAGCAATGTACTGGTGGCAGGCACAGAGTATAAGAAAGTGTCAAGGATTTTGCCCCTTTTCTCAAAGAGCTGACATATATAGGAAGGGAGATTGGTATATATAAATAGGCCAATGATACGGCACAGTAAAGGTTGTAACTGCAAACCTTAAGCTGCTGATGAATCGAGGAAAGACTGAAGTGCATTCATTAATCATACACATTTGTTAACATCTATAAAAATGTTGATGGATTCCTACATGAATATCATGTATCACCCGAGCAAAGGAAGGTTTCAGTGAAAAGAAATGTGAGTTAAGGTTTAAATGGTGACATGGATTTAATCAAGTCAGAGGGGTGGAATCTCAGACAGAAGAAATTATGTCAACAATGGTGCCACAAAATGGATATATCAAGAACAGTAAATAGAGATCTGGTGCCACTGGCAATAAGCTAGAGCTATAGATGATTTCAGAGCAGAAGTATAAAATGATATGGAAAGGGTTATAAAAATATAATTCTGATGCACAGGAATGGATATACTGGTGTTGAAGGACACAGGAAGCAGGGGACAAGTGACCAGGTGAGAATTTTGGGGGGACAGAATAGACTAGCAGCAGTGAAAATAGAGGGAAGTGAAATGAGAAACTCTAAGAGGATAAAAATCTTTTTAGTGGTAGTGGCAAATAATTACGATGACATAGACAGCTATAGGAAGCATAGGAGAGAAAAAAATTATTAGGGAGTGGTGATAAAAGTTTTCAGTTTGGAAAGTGAAAACATTTATCTATTTTCAGGATTGGTGACAGATTTGCAGGCGCCAATGGAGATGAGCATTGAATTGCTGGTGGTGAATAAGCCCACAAAGGGTGAGAGGGGTGAGTCTGAAGAGAAAGGAAGGAAAGAAGACCTTATTTATGGTCTATAGACACTATGCCAGGCTCTTCATCTACATTATTTAAACAGGGCTGAGATTGGTATCGTAGAGAAAATTAGCATTTCCTGGGTGAAATGCAAAGGAGAAACAAACAGGAGAGAAGAGTCTCTCTCTAAAGCCACAATAAGACCAATTTCCAAAGGGAAAAGTATCAAATGCAACAGTACAATGAAGACCATGTATTTATCATTGGGGGGGGTCATAAAGACTTTTCATTTTTATGTGAAAACATAAAATGACTATTCCCTTTTATATCACTGTTGTTTCTCAAGTCATTCTGGAACCATGAAATAATCTTTAGTCCTAAACAGCCCACGCAGAATTGGGAAAGAACATTTAGTTGATTGCTGCATCCTGTGTCAACTGATTACCTCCTACTCTATGCAGATCAGCTGCCTTGGACTCCAATTGCTTCCAGAAGCAGCTGTTGCTACTGATTCTGCCCCAAGCAATAGCAGAGGAGGAATCAAAACATGCTGTGGAGAAGGGAAAGGAATATGGAGACTGTAGGGGAGGCACAAGTTCACCCCTCCCTTCTTAGGGTCTTGCAGCTGGGACAGGAATTCAACAGACAGAAGACAGAGCAACGGGAGAAAAGCTTACATATTTTTGCAAGATTCACCTGACACGGGTGCCTTCACAAGGAAATGAAGACCCAGCGGCATAGGGAAAACTAGAGATCTTCATGCTAAGTTTACAAAGAGAGACAATTGTGAAAAGGTGACTAAAAAACATGGGGGGTGGTGCTAAAGGAAGATAAGAATTGTTTTAACAGTCTGTACAGGATTCTCTTGGCTTTGATCTGCCATCAAAGAAATGTTCCTATCCTCTCAGTACAGAGAGGGTTTCTTTCACATGGGAGTTTTTAATCTCCTGCTTTCAGGAAGAAGAGGGAAATTAGAATAGCCTTCTTGTATCTGCTGATTTTTAAGTGCCTTAACTCAAAGTAATCCTTATGCCAAAGTGGCATATTTGGGGGTGGCATATTCTGCCATCCTTCAAGCTCATTTCTTATCTAGTAGAATCACTGCCTGTTAGGTAAATACAAATAAAACAGCAGACCTGAAAATTGGTGGGGTTTTCCTCATGCTCTTCTCTGAGATTCATTACAATTTGTGTTCAGTTAAGAAGGAGAGTTGGTGGTCAAGGTATACTTAATTGTTTTATTTAAAATAATATATTTTAGAGGCTCCTCGGTGGTTCAGTCAATTAAGGGTCTTGACTTCAGCTCAGCTCATGATCTCACACTTTGTGAGTTTGAGTCCCGCATCAGGCTCTGTGCTGACAGCTTGGAGCCCGGAGCAAGCTTCTAATTATGTGTGTCTCTCTCTCTCTCTGCCCCTCCACTGTTCTCTCTCTCTCTCAAAAATAAATAGGGGTGCCTGGGTGGCTCAGTCGGTTAAGCGTCCAACTTCAGTTCATGTCATGATCTACAGTTTGTGGGTTCCAGCCCGGCATCACACTCTGTGCTGACAGTTAGCTCAGAGCTTGGAGCCTGTTTCAGATTCTGTATCTCCCTCTCCCTCTGACCCTCCTCTGCTCATGCTGTCTCTCTCTCTCTATCTCAGAAATAAATAAACATTAAAAAAATTAAAAATGTACAAAATAAATAAACATCAAAAATTTTAAATAATATATTTGAGATACTTTAAAAGGTAATTGTTGGGCTGCCATATTATAGGTCCTTTCTGTTGAGATGAGGGGGTGGGAAGTGAAGGAACACATAGAGAAACTCCTTCTTGCTCCAAGGAGTAGAGTCGAAGATGGAGGTTTCTGAGTCCCATTACATTCCTTTCTCAAGAAACAAACCAGAGATCAACAAAAACAAACACACACACAAAAAAGCTAACCAACTCTAGGTTTATGAGCCCGAGCTCAAGCAGGAAATTGAGTTTATTATCTTCTGTAAAACGTCGTTACTATCCTTTAGAATCACGTTTTATTTCTGCCTTTCCTGAGTCGATTCTCTGCACTATGCATAATGACGCTTGCCTTAACAAGCTTCCTTCTGACTACCAGTGGCTAACCTCTTCTAACATTTCTCAGAAAAGTAAAAGTCATGAGCCTTGTTAAAGAAATTATATTTTTTCCCCACTAAGAGTATTTATAAATAGATGCATTGCTCTGCTTTGAATTATCTTGGTCTCCCAATAGGGTGAAAGTAGACATTAATTATGTTCTTTTTTTCCAGACCTTCTCAAAGTTATTTGTTCTTCTTGCCCATGACAATATTCCAATTCACTTTTCATTTAGCATGCTAGGGTTCTTGGGGCACCTGCCTGGCTCAGTCGGCTGAGCGTCCAACTTCGGCTCAGGTCATGATCTCACAGTTCGCGAGTTTGAGCCCCTCGTCAGGCTCTGTGCTGACAGCTAGCTCAAAGCCTGGAGACTGCTTCAGATTCTGTGTCTCCCTCTCTCTCTGACCCTCCCCTGCTCACGCTGTCTCTCTCTCTCTCATAAATAAATAAAAAACATTAAAAAAATTAGAATGCTAGGGTTCTTAATCCCTAAAGGTAACAATTTTCTTCAGGAAGACAAAAAGAGTAAAATGATAAGTCTCCTTATCTTAAAATACGAGAAAAATATAACTGTCACTGTCCAGTTTCCCTAGAAAAGAGAGCCTGAGACAATGATAAAAGTCATAATGCAGCAGTTAAAGGTGAAACCCAGCCCAGTGCAGCATAGGTGAGGAAAAAGAAGGGAGACAATGAAAGAGAGGAAGCCACAGGAATGCATGGCCACACCAGCCACCACTTCATGGCCTGCTGCACAGAGACACAGCTTTTTTTTTTTTTTTAATGTTTTTTATTTATTTCTAGGAGAGAGAGAGAGAGCATGAGCAGGGGAGGGTCAGAGAGAGAGGGACTCACAGAATCTGAAACAGGCTCCAGGCTCTGAGCTGGCAGTCAGCACAGAGCCCGACGCGGAGCTCGAACCCACGAACCGCGAGATCATGACCTAAGCGAAAGTCAGACGCTTAACCGACTAAGCCACCCAGGCGCCCCACAGAGACACAGCTTCTTAGCAAGAGCATTGCCAAACACAGGGGCTGCTCTGGAGGATGACAAGGAGAAATCTTGTCAACGACAAAGACTATGACTTTGGGCATCTATTGGAGGGAGGAAGGAGAAAGAACTTTCTTGCCTCACTAATTTTCTGCTTCCCGTTAAGTCAACGTTTAGCCATGGTGGCAGTGAACTCCCATATGTTCTGTGATGCATCCTTTTGCTATGTTTGTAGAAACTCAGACTATCAAGTCGTCTCTTGTGATGTGGTGTTGCATCAGATTTGGGAGTAGAAGGAGGAGGCAGAAGTTCTAGCCACGTAGCAGATTGCCTAGCAGTGTACAGTCTAGGGTACTAGATGTGGCACTCCCAGGGCAAGTGACTGGTCGGCCCCAGGAGGACTGAAAGAACCATGGCAAACTCAATTCAGCAAGGCGGCATCAGGGGTGCGTCCATGTCAAGGAGGCTGCCATCACTGAGGGGCCTGAGGAAGTATGTAAGATTTGTGTTTCATAAAATAGCCTGGATTTTCAAAAATAACAACTAAGCCGGTGGCTGGGTGGCTCAGTCAGTTGAGCATCTGACTCTTGAGTTTAGCTCAGGTCATGATCCTAGGGTCATGGGATCTAGCCCCAACTCAGGCTCTGCACTGACATGGAGTCTGCTTGAGATTCATTCTCTCTCTCTCTCCCCCTCTGTACCTTTCTCTCTCCCTCCGCCTCTCTCCTCTGCTCACATGCTCTCTGTGTGATAGAGCATACATACATACATACACATAAAACAACTAAGCAATAGAAAGATGAGTGAGAGAGATTTATCATGAATTTTGTCAAATGTAGATGAGCTCAAAAACCTGATGATCTTAAGCTGACTTTAAAAAACAGGCATCTTCTCTTAAAATCAGACTCTCAAGATTTAGTTTTACACTCCTCAAGGTTTTGTGCAACATGACACTTTGTGGTGTTATTTAGATTCTTTTTCCTACATTGGCATTCACGTCGCAGACTCGGCAATGAACAGGGTGAAGAATTTTGAGCTTCGAGTGATGTACTGACCACACACTGGGTGAAAAATGATAGTAACATGAGGAGATCCAGTAGAGCTTTCATAACTCAGTTGCAAATTTTTCAGGAAGTAATGCATATGATTAATGCTTTTGTATTTTTTCATATTCAAACTAACAATCAGCTTAATTTAGACCCTTGAGATTCTATGATGTATTCATTGAAGCTAGATTTAAAATTGCTTTCATGCTGTAGGAAAGAAAATGTTCTGTAAGTGCAAGGTGATCTCATAATTCAAGGACTTCTGTTTTCAGCTATTCTGTACGAACTGAGTTCAGCTGTGGAATAAAGAGAGAACTCCTGTCCACAAAGTAAGATTCCCCCCCTCCATTTTACCATTAAAAATGTTGCAGCAAACTTAATAGTTTTTCAAGGAACTTTAATTTACAAACAGAATGAAAGCAGAAAATTATTTTCCCTCTTAACTTTACACCATCAGGATATTCTGGGGCAGGGAAGCAGACTCCTCTACCAATTCTCTGATAATTTGTTATAGAAAGAGCAGATTTTGGTTTCCTTCTTGCCCTAAATCATCCACTAAAGAGACATAGGAAAATGGCACCGTGAACACTCCAAATAAATCATCTACCCAATGGACACAAATTAATAGTAAATTCACTTTAAGGTTGGTTTGCCTAACAAAGTTAATTTTTGTCCCATCTTTGATTAAAGAAAATAACTTGTTACTATTTATTGTGTGCTTTCTATATTCCAGACACTGTTCTAAGTATTTTTAAAAATAATTTTAGTGACTTCCCAACTCGTCGAAGACGTAAGTACTACTACCACCCTTACCATGTGGAGAAGGATACAGAATCACAGTGCTTATGTAACCTTCCCAGGGTCACACAGGTAGCAAATAACATGGCAAAGCTGGGATTTGAACAGCTGGGGCTGCCAATTTCCTCTTAGTTAAAAATGATCATTTTCTCACTTCTACAACTTTAAATGATATATGCACACACGTGTATATGCGATATGAATATGAATGTATATGACTTCTTGTATGTCTTATTGCTCAATAGCAAATACGGGACCTATTTTCTAAATAGGTCTAATTTTTCTCTGCTTTATCAGAGATTAAATGTAAATCAGGAAAGGCATCTGAGATACCCTGAAATTATCCTTCCCTCAACTCTCATAAGCTTTATATCAAATGCATTAAGGAATCTACCTCCTTGTCCTTCATAGATGCGCTCAGGTTTATGAAACATGAAAAGTGACAGATTGTTTATTAAGTCGTTTAATCACTAACACCTCTCCTCTCTTTCTGAAATAGTGAGATATTACTCCGGCTGCTAGGAAAGTTAATAAGCTCATAACTAAGTGATTGAGAAGAGCTGTAATACATCTGTAACTGTCTCATAATGCAAGGTAAATAACCTAGGATTTAACTCCTGGCTGCCAGGAGACAGAAAGCTTCTCCTCCAGTCCCTCCAGATTTATTTCATGTAAATTTTGCTGGCTCTTGCCAGAGAGTATCAATTTAGGGGGTGAAGCGGTTGAAGGCATCAGAACACTTCACTCTTGGGATTCTGCTCCCACAACTCCAAGCATGAAAGAGTTAGTGCTTCCAATTTTAGACGGAAGATGTGCACAAATTCACAGTAGTTCCATCTTTGTCTCTTTCCATCAGGCATTCAGAGCCTTTTCCAATGCACGTCTAGGTTTTAGACCAGTGTGAGGGCATCTGGAATCCAACTTTTGATCATTGGACTTATACAGTTACAGTCTCACATTACTTACTCTCTTTGGCTCAGGTGTAAACTCCTTTTTAAAATTTTCATACCTTTTCCTTGGATCCTTTTCCTTACCTCCAACCTCTAGCTGAGGGTTAAGTCTCTCTTGTCTCTGGATTTTGTGCAATGCACAGTTCTAGGAGTTTTCCAAACTCATGTATAACTGTGCACCGAGCTTATCGCTCCCAATTCCCAGCATGGGAGACCCCACTCAAAGTAAATTATCCTGTTAGATTAACAATACACAGGACTGCAGTTCAACTGGGCAATGTCAGAATCAAACTGATTGTTTTCTCTTTTACATTTTTGTCACAAGGGTAACTATTGATCTCACCACCACTTAGTGGATTGCAAATAGCCCTAGCATGGCCATGCATTGTAATGATACCTTTCCCAGAAGTTGCATTTGTAAATTCTAGTTCAGAATAAGCTCAGCTACAATTATATGTCTATAAAACAGACAAAATAAGTCACTCTGCCAACTTTTATTGAGCAGTTGCTTCATGCCAGGTGCTGTGCTGGTTCTGATACTGCTAATACTTGGGGAATTACAAATTATTGATTTTGTGTGAGGTTGTTATCCTAAAAGGAATCCCCCAGAGTCTTAGAATTGATCCCTCAGCAACTAGGAGTGCCGGCCTTGGCTTAGCCACATATCTGAAATCTTAACCATCCAAAGGGCTTTTGATTTTTTGTGTTTGCTTTGATACTTAATATATTTAACTTAAAGTATATATTAAACTATTCCTCTAAATATTTAATACTTTTATATAGTTAATAAAAACCAAGATCTTATAAAGATAAATCTCTTAAGAACTTAAACATTGCAAACTAGTCAAATTCTTCTAACCTAACTAGTTAGAATTAAATTAATTGTAAATTTAACTAGTCTAAATTCAATAGCACTGAGTCCTACATGCCTGCTTCTCCTTAGTGCTTTTAGCAACGTAAACTCAGATAAAACAAACAAAAATCATGACAACAGTCACAACATTTGTCTTCCTATATATGCTTAACTTTTACAAAACACTAATACTAAATTCAATGGATTCTTCATATTGTGTAAATTTATTTTGTGCCAAGTTGGAGTCGCAGCGTCATTTATTTTTGTGACTTCAAACGAAATCAATTCAAAAGAAAAGAGAACACTGTTTTGCATGAGTCAAGGTTGCAGTATCTGGATAGGGTCACTGAGTGCCATCCTGGCCTCCTCATTGTAACAATTCACTGGTTTTGTCAATGGGATTATTTGATCAATGCTTTGTACTTGGAACTATTGCCACCTTCTTCATTCCTGCTATCCATCTAACTATTCTGAGTCCTGATGTGGTTCACCTCAGTTTTCTATGGCTGCATATGTCTTACTGGAATTTTATTAGCGATTTGAGAAGTTTGGCAGATAACATGAGACTGTGCAAGTAGGTTTTACTTTTGTTTGCTTGGAGGAACTTCTTGCTTAAAACATTGTGTGTGTGTGTGTGTGTGTGTGTGTTTGATAATTGTAGTTTTACATGCAATTGTAAGAAATAATACAGAGTAATACAATAGGCACTTTACCCAGCTTCCTGCAATGGGAACGTCTTGCAAAGTTATACTCTAACGTTACAAAAAGGTTACATTCATGTTAATCATTTCACAGTATATTGAGTATATCAAATCAATCAACTGTACATTTAAACTTACACAATGTAACATGACAACTGTACCTTAATCAAGTTGGAAAAAAGACATTTTTTGCAATAGAATAAAGTTCATATTTATAACATTTATTATTCATAATTACAAATCAATTTTCAATATATATTTGAATAGAAAGTGAATTTTCATTACCAATTTAGTAAGATAAAATGCATAACAAAAAACCCATTGGAAAATACAATGATCTATAATATTTTCTCCTTTATTTAAAGTGTTACTGTATATGGGGCGCCCGGGTGGCTTAGTCGGTTAAGCGTCCGACTTTCGCTCAGGTCATGATCTCGCGGTTCGTGGGTTCGAGCCCCGCGTCGGGCTCTGTGCTGACAGCCAGCTCAGAGCCTGGAGCCTGTTTCAGCCTGTGACTCCCTCTCTCTCTGACCCTCCCCTGCTCACGCTGTCTCTCTCTCCTAGAAATAAATAAAACATTAAAAAAAAAAAGTGTTACTGTATATAAAATTATAGGGACGGAATAACCGGAGGTCAAATGAATGTCTGCAAAGAAGTGACTTTTCTTTTCTTTTAAATTTTTAATGTTTTTTTTTTTTTTGAGAGAGAGAGAGAGAATATAAGTGGGAGAGAGACAGAGAGAGAGAGGAAGACACAGAATCTGAATCAAGCTCCAGGCTCTGAGCTGTCAGCACAGAGCCTGACTTGGAGCTTGAACTCATTCATGAACTGTGAGATCATGACCTGAGCCGAAGTCAGACACTCAACCAACTCACCCAGGTGCCCCAAGAAGTGGCTTTTCAAACAATGCTTAATTGTCTTATATTTATTATGATTACAACAAAGAGTATGATGGTTACCATCAAGCAAACAGAACTCAGCATTCCACATCTTCTGATAGTTAAGCAAAAGATATATTACCTGCCTGAATGTCCTGAACAGTGACTGTAATGGAATAATCACTGGACTGAGGACAGAACACCTGAGCTCTGTCAATAACAATAAAAAGCCATAAGTATGACCTTGGGCAAATCACTTTACTAAAATGTTCATTGGTGGGAAAACTGGATCAGATGACCTCTAATTACCTGATGCAGGGATTGTGGTTAAATGTTTTTACATTATTGTAGATTAAATATATATATATATATATAACTTTATCATTCATACAAATGCAGCAGTGAAGTTAATAGTTAATTTAGTTTAGGGGCGTCTAGGTGGCTCAGTCCATTAAATGTCCAACTTGGGGTCAGGTCATGATCTCCCAGCTCATGAAATTGAGCCCTGCGTCAGACTGTGCTGACAGCTCAGAGCCTGGAGCCTGCTTTGGATTTTGTGTCTCCTTCTCTCTCTCTCTGCCCCTCCCTCACTTGTGTTCTGTCTCTGTCTCAAAAATAAACAAACATTAAAAACCACTTTTAGGGGCACCTGGCACCTGGGTGGCTCAGTTGGTCAGGCATCCGACTTCGGCTCAGGTCGGATCTCATGGTTCGTGGGTCGAGCCCCACATCGGGCTCTGTGCTGACAGCTCAGAGCCTGGAGCCTGTTTCAGATTCTGTGTCTTCCTCTCTCTCTGCCCCTCCCCTACTTGTGCTCTGTCTCAAAAATAAATAAACTATAAAAGAAATTTTAAAAAACACTTTTAAAATTAATTTAGTTTAAAAAATCAATGGAGAAGATATGAAGAAGGAATCTGCTCCAGGTGCTTTCTTTGACAGCAGAACAATGATTTGAAGTGGATATCTAGGTGTGAGGCCCTCCAGGATCTTATCTGATACAGTCCTGTGAAAAATGAGCATTCATTGAATTTACCCTGTATACAGTTCACCCTTGATCAACATGGGTCCACTTATATGAAGACTTTTCTTCCAACAAATATATTGGAAATTTTTTTTGGATATTGGTGACAACTTGAAAAAAAAAAAAACCTTGCAGATGAGCCACATAACCTAGAAACAGTGAAAAAATTAAGAAAAAAAATAGGTATTCTTACAAGAATATAGTCTAACATACAAAATATGTGTTAATTGACTATTTATAGTATTGGTAAGACTTCTGGTCAACTACCCATAGTTAAGTTTGAGGAGTCAAAAGTTATGGCATCTCTAATCCCCATGTTTTTCAAGGGCCAACTGGTCTAATGAGGTTTGGGGGAGACAGTCCTAAAATGTGCCACTTTGACATGTGGATTACTTTGAGCTGAAGTCAACCGAGGCCCAAAAGCTCAGGAAGAACTTTTACCTAAAGGCCTAAGAAGATTGAAGTAGAGGGCTTGGTCCAGGAAGAAATGATCACTAGGATAATTAGAAAGATTATAGGCTAGGTGTTGTAAACTGGGGCCCCACAAGGCCTCGAAATCGAATTCTTTTGTGTGTCCCACTGTCTCTCCAAGCTTAGGTAAACATTTGTTCATGGAACATTTGCTTCCCATCTTCCTAAGAAGTGTCTTCCCCTTCTTTGAAGTCTCAGACCTCTACCCCTTTTCTTTAGCCCAGGATGGCATATAAGCCTCAATTGCTTGACTGTCTACGAGACACAGAGTCTTATGGCTGGGGGGCCCTCATATGTGTGCAATTAAAGTTGTTTTTCTCTTTAAAAATTTTTTTAATATCTATTTTTGATATTAAAAAGAGAGAGACAGAGAAAGAGTACAAGCGGGGAAGGCCAGAGAGACAGAGAGAGAGAGCGAGAGAGAGACATAGAATCCAAAGCAGGCTCCAGGCTCCATAGCTGTCAGCACAGAGCCCAACGCAGGGCTCAAACTCATAAACTGTGAGATCATGACCTGATCCGAAGTCAGATGCTTAACCAACTGAGCCACCCAGGTGGCCCTGTTTTTGTCTTTTAATCTGTTTTATGTCAACTGAATCAACAGACTAGGCAAAGAATCCAGAAAGGTAGAGTAAAATTTTTTCCTCTGCTACAATACTAAGAGATAGTCATAAATTTCTTCTGGAATGTGAGTTATCCTGGTGACCAGGGCCAGTTGATCTTTACATCTTCCCTGTTTGGTACACTGTCAGGTTCATAATAAGCACTTGGTAAATTTGTCCCGCAAATGAAGTAGTACAAGAGGTAGTTGAGCTGTTCGTGGAATTAGAAATTGATAGTACTAAAAAAGGCCTCATCCATCACGCAACTATTGATTTATGTTATCTAAAATCCTCAACCTTGGCTGCTACATGGCAAAAGCCGAAGAGCTTTTTAAAGCATATGATGCCGACATTCCACATCCACATCTGATTTTATTGATTTGCAGTGGGGCCCAGCGCAGCATTTTGTAAAGCTTTCCAGGTGATTCGGCTAGGGTGGAAAAATGAAACAGATCTTGCCTACTTTCATCATTTTTCAAAGAGCCAGTGACAGCAATTTGAGGTAATCAGTATATGCATGCCTGTGTCAGAGTGCAGCGGGGAAACTGTTCTCCTGACCAGTGAAGCAGTATTTAGATAGGGTGATTTCTAGAGGACTGGATTTTGCACACAAGAGGTAATTGACCTACACAAATATGGAATAAACCATTCAAAGCTGATTAGAATACTTTTTTTTTAATTGCAGAAAAGGAGTATGAATTCCTTTCAAGCATTTGAATGATTTATACCTGTCATTCACTCCACTGTGGGTTTATTTTTTATCCAAAGCAAGATTTCCTGCCGGTCATTAGCACAGTCGGTAATACAGACAGTTAATTTGGGGATTGGCTCCTACCCTCACAGTTACTGTTTGTACTTGGCCAAGTTGCTAAAGTCCTTTCCAGTTAAATTTCCTTGTCGGTAAAATGGAAATAATAGCATTGCTTCCACAGAGTTATTCTAAGGGCTAAAGAAGATCATACATTTTAGAGAAAACTGGTATGATATAATCCTTAATAAAGAGAAAGCATTCTCTAAGTGGTACTTTTATTGTCTTTTTATTCGGTTCCTTAAACCAAAAAACGAAAGTTATTTGAAGAAATTTTAGTTAAAAAGCAGATATTAATGTCAATACATACTTTTAAAATTAATATTATAATAAATAATATAATATAATATTTATATTTATTATTTATAAATATAAATAAATAATAATTTATTATAATATTATAATAACAGTAATAATACAGTAATAACAGTGACAGAGATGGGTTTAANATTAATAATAATCAAATAGTAATTATTTATTAATTATTTATTGCTTTAATTATAATTATTTTATATAATTATTTTATATACTTATATAAAAATTAATTTAAAATAAATTTACTTATTAAATTATTAATTATTTTATTTAAAATAAAATTAATAAATAATATTAATTATTAAATATTACTTATTTATTAATATTAAATCAACTTCTGTTACTTCCCTGTTTGTTTAATCATTGCAGGAAAGTAAATCCCTGGAACTTCCCTTGATGAGGAAATGAAAATCCGTTTATTTGTATCTACTGAGAAAGCTCAGAATGAAGTAAGGGTAAATGTTGGGTCAAAATTGGAGGCTTTTTGTTTTGTTTTGTTTGTTCTGTTTTTTAACCAAAGAAATCCAACCTACACAGCTCTTAGCAAACTTACCCCAGACCTCACAGAGGGTCTGGAGCTTCCAGCAATGGCTATTTTTGGACTTGGCACCACTGGGTTGCTGCTTCTGTCCCACTGAATTGCGTGGGGAAGGAAACAGTGGCATGAAGAGAGCATGTCCGCCATGTCTGCACCGTCTGCAACAGCTTATTGTTGGTGCCTCCACCACCAAACAGTCCTATGAACACCACACCTTCATACCTCCTGTAGCCACCCAGGCAAGGTGAACAACTCCTTGCCAAGGCAAACCCTAGGGCACAGAGGAGCTGGTTAGCAAAGTGAAGGGTGAGGTCATTCCTTACTTACCTCAAAGCAGGATATTATGCCAAAAGGCCCTTGCCTTCCTCTAGCTTCATTACACAAACAAACAAACAAACAAACAAAAATTGGAAAAAAATTTTGAAAGAATGTAGGAGGTGAGGAAGTGATAAACCACTTTTTCTACTGATTTATTTTAAAGAGAACAATATAAAAGGGGAGGAATTACACTAGGTGTATATAAAAATTCCCAACCAACATTAATGATAAATAAAAATAAAAAATGAGGCTTCATTCTTCCTAAGAATAAGGGAAAAGATGTTCCTTCTCTCTTTTCTTAGAACATTTTCTTTTGCAAACTTGGAATTGTACATTTTTTTCTGTCCCTTTGGCTTATATGTACATCTGTTTTTGAAAATTTTTTTAGTATTTATTTTTGAGACAGAGAGAGACAGAGTGCAAAAGGGGGAGGAGCAGAGAAAGAGAGAGGGAGAGAGAGAGAGAGATCAGGAGATGGAGACACAGAATCTGAAGCAGGCTCCAGGCTCTGCACTGTCAGCACAAAGCCTGATGTGCGGCTAGAACCCATGATCCATGAGATCATGACCTTGAGCCAAAGTTGGATGCCGAACCACCCAGATGCCCCATGTACATCTTTTTTTTTTTTTTTTTTTTAAATAAAAAACCGTTGCAAGTTTTACAACTCGGGAATGTGTTGCTCAGGGAGCTGAGCATCATCTCTTTAAAGTGTAGGCATCCAGCCTGCTTCAGATTCTGTGTCTCCCTCGTCTCCCTCTCTCTCTGACCCTCCCCTGCTCACGCTGTCTCTCTCTCTCAGAAATAAACATTTAAAAAAATAAATAAAATAAAATGTAGGCATCCAGAGAGAGAGTGTTTGTCTGTGAAAGGGTAGGAGCCTAATTTTGTAGGCATCTTGCTCTTCTGTTTGCACTTAGTATTCCTGTCTCACTGACCCAGAACCAACTGTATTTCTAATAATGTAGTTTTAGTACTTATATTATGGAGTCACCTCAGCTTATATTTGTGGTCAACTAAATTTTTTAAGCAATTTTTTTCACAAGAATTTTGCCAAACCAGACAGTATCCATTATGAATTAATAAAATTGATTTTCTTTTTGTAGCCATGAAATTAATAATATATATTACACATAATAATAAAATTATTTTATAAATAATGTATAATATATTAATAATTATTATATATAATAATATATTAATAATAGCATGCCT
>NW_027530179.1:51346-62876 GCF_008692635.1 Crocuta crocuta
TGGGTGTTTTGAGGTTTTATTTTATTCCCTAATGGGTTAATCATTCCTCTCACCTTTATGCCACTCTGTGTTTATGTAGTGAGCATAACTTATACTCATTAAATATATATATGTATATATATATATATATAGGTAGAGATAGAGAGTGAGCATGAGCAGGGGAAGGGCAGAGGGAGACGGAGAGAGAGAGAATCTTAAGCAGGCTCCATGCCCCGTGTGGGACCCATGTGGGGCTGGATCTCACAACCATGATATCATGACCTGAGCCAAAATCAGGATCTGGACCCTTAACCAAATGAGCTACCCATGCACTCCTATTCTCATTATATTTGGATAAAGACATTGAACAAGATCAGAAACAATGTTTGTAAGCCTGTGACATGAAGCCTTCTGTCAGGTAGAGTGACTTTATCTTAATACATATATTTTGGGGAACAGTACCACCAGCTGTAAACCTGACTATATTATTTTTCAGTTGATATGTATTCCTCTTCAAAAGTTAAGAAACCTGCCCTTTTCTAACATCTTTCTAAAAGAGGATCCTACTGCCTATTTTTTCCTGTAGCAATAGGAAGTAGATAAACTAGAACTAATTTATTCTTGGTGAAATCTTATTATTACTTAATGATTATTATCTTTTGTATTTTTAGCTGTCTGTTTTAAAATGCATCCTAGAATATTTCATGAAAAGATGTCAAGCTTATTTGTCTAACTACATTCATTTCCCCCTTCTGTGGAAACTAGAATATTTAATACCTTAAACTTCTACTTACACTATTTATTATTCTTCACGGACTCTGAATGACTGTCAATGGGTGGTTTGCTGTCTGCAAGTTATTTAGTATCTCGAGGGACTGGATGTTTAGCTTCACATCTCGGGATTTTTGTCCGTTTTATTCACTATGCCCACCCCCCAACCCCCATCCCTGTGTCTAGGGCAGAGCTTGGCACCAAGTAGATGCTCAGATGATATGTGAATTTAAACAGTGAAAAGATGGTGGACTTTGGCATTATGTAGATCTAAGTTCAGACTTGAATTCTTGTCACTAACAAACAGTAGATTTTTTAAAGTGGCTTAAACCTTTGTTTCTGTTTATACATGCACCTATTATGCTATTAAGATGTTATTCCTGCTCTCTGGCATTGTATATTATTGGGGATTGTGGAAGATAGGGGGAAGCATTGCTCAGCTCCCTCTTCAGGAAAGAACTCCCTGCTGAGTTGTTAGCAACATGAGAACCTCAGCTGTTAACTGGTCTGCTTTAGCTTTCAGGTCATGGTTACACTCTTCTTGGAGAAGCCCCTGGCTAATGATGAGCAAGAAGGTGCTGAATGCGCCATTACTCCCACTGCAGGACTTCTCTAACAAGCAATCTTTGCTTCAGAGCTCTGGTTGGGCTGAAGGGAGACTTTGCCTAGTGTGCATTACAGTCTGATGGCTTCTTCTGCCAGGAAATTTTTCTTCTTTTCTGCCCTTGAGTAACTCATACTCTTTAAGCTCTCAGACCAAGCACCACAGCCATAGGACAATCTTCCTGATGAGGCCTGATTTCCCTATGAAAAACTCCCTTCGTGCTTTATCTTAGGTGAACCTAATTTTTGTGATTACTTGATTAATATGTGTTTCCTACATTAGCCTGCAAAGTGCCATTGTGTTTATTTTTGCTTGCTATTGTACCGCTTTGGTCTGGCACAATGGTGATAGTCATTAAAATAATCAACAAACATTTGGGGAGTTGAGGAAGTAGTATGTAGATATTACAAGGGGTTTGACCTTTTTTTTAAAAAAATGTTTTTATTTACTTCTGAGAGAGAGACAGACAGACAGCGTGAGCAGGGGAAGGTCAGAGAGAGAGGGAGACACAGAATCTGAAACAGGCTCCAGGCTCTGAGCTAGCTGTCAGTACAGAGCCCGATGTGGGGCTCGAACCCACGAATCCTGAGATCATGACCTGAGCCAAAACGGTCACTTAACGACTAAGCCACCCAGGCACCCAAGGGGTTTGACCTTCTAACTTCATACACCAACTAGTCATTTAAGTTTTGGTGTTTAGAATAAAATATTTCAACACATTTAGGTCTATAGCTTAGACGGTAATGCAAAAGAGTGTACAGAGTGTTGAGGTAATGAAGATAAAGAATTTAGGTAGAACATTAATAGGAACGAAGGAAAGGAAATGGAGACATAAGAAATTGGAAACGAAGATACATTGGAGCTTAGTGAGTATTGAATGTGAGAGGCTAACAAAGTGTTTTATTACTAGAAAACTGATAACTAGTCAAGTTGCTGCAAGTGAAGATTTCTCCTTGATGAGCTTTAACCACCTACTGGGTGTTTATTTACCCTGGTCCCCTCCGTTGTGCTGAAAATAGCCAGAGAACCAGGGCAATTTAACACTTGTCCTTTTGCTCAAGGCTACATCTAGTAACAATTATTTCCTCTGTGCAAGGTAGAAATAGTTCAATTTATTTGCTTAGCGATTTTAATGAAAAACAGGTCATCTTAACGAGAATTTTTTCTACTCTTCTAAAAGTTAAGAACAGAGCAGGCAGTAAGTTATCTGTTATACTCTACACTGATATACCCATATTTTCAATATGGAACTTATTTCTTTGGAGAAATACACAATGCTTAACCTCTTGAAAAAGAGTGATCATTATAAGGTAAGCCTGGGACTAATTACTGCCTCATGCACTAAAAGGTCATCTCACACCTTGCTGCCCATGGGCTTGCTTTTTCCCTACTCGAAACTTGATAAATTTTCCCTTACATAAGAGCATAGAGAGAGGGAAGTGTACTCTGACCTTGCTAAGAGAAAAAAAACCATGTTTTATTTCTCTTTGTAGCCATAAGTGCCTGAAAAGTACTAGTAAGTGTTCAAA
Source organism: Crocuta crocuta (assembly GCF_008692635.1). NCBI lineage: Eukaryota > Metazoa > Chordata > Mammalia > Carnivora > Hyaenidae > Crocuta > Crocuta crocuta. The sequence goes on from NW_027530179.1 coordinate 54,230, forward strand.
GAAGGAAGGCAGGAAGGAAATAAGATCCAGCATAGAAAAAAAAATATATATATAAGGAAATGTAAAGGAGATATCATGAATAGAAAAGAAGAAGGAAATAAATTGGACATGAAATGCTCTGGATGAAATAAGTCTGGTTTTTTAAAGAAAACTTATAAAAGAGAAAAAGGAATAATGGAATGACAGAAGGGAGGGAAGAAAGGGGAGTAGAGATAGATGAGTGAGGAAGAGGGCAGGAAGCCTGGGTCATATTTAAGTATTAGTTGGAATGACCCTGACATTGAAATCTACTGGGCTTATGTATGACCAATAATCATCTCCAGAGGCACTAAGTGCAATTAGCAGCCCATATAGGAATTGATATCTACTTATGCTACTTAAAAATATAAACATTGCTAAGCTATGGGTACTGACTAGAGTACAGCAGCCCTCTACCCCTTTCCTTCAGAGACCCCCCATGAATGCCTGAAAACATGGGTACTACTGATGCCAGCAGGCTAAGTCTGAGGACCCAGAACAGGACCAGCCAAGAAGGTCCTTGCAGAACAGAAATCAAAAGTGAGACAGAAGGAAGTGAGAGCAGAGTTTACTGAAGATATAGTGAGAGCAGATATAGATGGAGCATCTGGGAGATGAAGAAAGAAAATGGAGGAGGAGTCCTTTTTTTGCTTGGGGCTTGGGGTTTTATTGATGATTGTGGTCAAACTAAAGGACATAAGTAAAAAAATTTTAGGCATGATTTACCAAGGCATATGCCATATAAATCAGCAAAAAGCAGACACTCCACTAAGGCTCTTTTTGTAAATTTTTATTTAAATTCTGCTTAACATATAGTGTAATATTGGTTTCAGATGTAGAATTTAGTGATTCTTCACATACATAAAATACCCAGTGCTCATCATAGCAAGTGCCCTTTTTAACAGGCATCACCCATTTAGCCCAACCCCACCCACTTCCCTTATCACAACCCTCAGTTTGTTCTCTATCGGTAAGAGAACTCCCTCTCTTTTTCCCACTAGGGCTCTTAAATAGGGACTTTCATAAGATACTTCCCTCAGCTATAAAGGAAAGGTTACAAAGAAACGGAGTGAAAAATAATGAAACTGGGACAGAGAAAGAACAACACTGAAAAATGGGAATATCCATTTTGTAAATTCTGAGTGGAAGGTGATTTGGGCACTAGTAAGCACCTTTTTTATTCCCTGTCTTTTCAAACATTTGTGTAGTTTACCAAATATGAAATCAGGAAGACACTGAAAAAGTGATACAGATTTACCACTGTTTTGGTAGAGAAACCACTGAAATAGTGTTATTAAATGTCATGGTTTGTTATCATAGAGCGCCAAATAAAAATGAGAATTGTATATTTTCGAATTAAATATTATCTTCTCTGTCAGCTATCTTATAATTCACAGACAGAATTGCAATAGATAAAAAATGGAAATTAGTTCTTATAATTTAGTCGTTTATTAACTGGCTAAAGTATTTTTGGAGAGCAGTGACAACTGGTTTTATTCTGATTGCTTCTATAAAATAGCTGAGGAAAGAGAACTGAAGAAACGCAACAGGACCCAATTGTTTTGTTGTTCTGCTGATAGCTTTTTGTTATTTTAAAAATATGTTTTCTACTTCATCGAAGTTTAATTTATGTACAATAAAACTCACCTATCTTGATTGTCAAGTTCAGTGAGTTTGAGGAATGTAAACATGCATGACACCATACCATCAAGATACCCAACATTTCCATCAACCTAGAAGTTTTCATTCTGGGGTCAAAACTTTTGAGAGAGGATCATGATTTTGTATCTGCTAAGTAAGCAATCATTTGAAAAAGTGGAGTTTAAAGAATGTGCTTTCCAGTGCCCAAGGTCCTTTTTATACAAAATTCCTAAATATCTTCACAAAACTGAATGCAAAGTGGATCTGGGTCTGCTAGTGTCAGTGGCACTCTAGAGCCATACATAGACTAAATGAATGTCAACAGTGTCACCATTCTGTTGGTATAAAAAAAGATCCAGTCCCTATAAAAGCAAATACTAAACATTACAGTGAATTGCATACCCTATGAGATAGTATCAACCTAGCATTCCAAAGGATCAAACCTGTCAAAACAAAATTGCCCTGGACATAGTTCAGCAGTTAAGGAAGACTTTACCATAGCAGTCGTAACAAGGCAGAGAGAGGAGAACTCAGTCTGAGCTCAACTCTATGGAAACAAAGAGCAAGTTTGGAGAGTTTCAGAGCTGGGGGTAGGCGTGCCACAGGACATCTATATTTGCTGACTGGCCTTACTGAAAGGGAAAGTAAACTTTCTCTTATTTTCATGACAGAGGTTGTTTTCTTTTAAAGATTTTATTTATTTTTTTAGCAATCTCTATACCCAACATGGGGCTCGAACCCACAACCCCAAGATCAAGTGTTCCATGTTCCACTGACTGAGCCAGCTAGGTGCCTTTTACTGAAGGTAGTTTTAAAACTTGGAGCAAGGCGCCCAAAGAGGTTAGGTTCTTACCTGCCCACACACCACACTGGGGTAACAGGGGGCTATTTTTCTTGATTGGTAATATTTCAAAGGGATGGTTCCCAGGTCCTTGAGAAAGACACTCCTGGGATGTGAAATAACTAAGAGGCTTTTGAAACATCTCAAGGGGGCAGAGAAATAATATAAAATTATAAGTTTTCTAAAGTAAATGGTCTAAAAAGAGACAGAGGAGACCTAGAATCTGAGAGAAGTCTGAAGTTTACTCAGGCTAAGGGGGAATGTTAAGTCCCTCCTGGCCAGTTCTTTAAGAGTTCACTTCTCTTTCTTGTCTTGATTGGCTTTCACCTGAAGCACATTCTAACAATCAAGAATGTCTCTCACATCTCTACACCTAAGAGAACCAGCAATGGGAAAAGGAAATTATTTTGCTTCCTTAGTTCAATGTTTACTTTATTTTCTGCCTCGTAATTAAACTTTTCTGAGAATGACTGACATCAAAAATGCTTTTTCTTTCTCTTGAGAAATCCAAAGCCTGTCATCCATCTCTGTGAGTTCCCAATGGCCCAGACAGAAATAATCACTGCTGTTCCTTTCACAAATCTAGGCTACTCAGCCTTTGATGACAGCATTGCAATCAGAATATTCAGAGTTGAGCCAAGAAAATGCCTTTTTACATACTTCTTTCAGTATTTATAGTCCCCATCTCCAGTGAGTAATTATTTTGGATATGAATCATAGAACCTATCAAGAACAAGAAAAAATTGTAGGCAATTGGAAGTGATCAAAACAAAACTGTAAGGCATTCTGATTCTGTCAAAGCTCTTCAATTCATAGTATTAAGTTCATTTTGGAGCATCTCTATTTGAGTTTCTCCAGTGCATATAAAGTTTTCCCCAAAATAATGAGTAGGTACTTGTATTACTAAAAGGGCCCTCTCAGAAGAGTCTTCCCCAAAGGCAAATTTCAGTTTGTTCCCTTGGTAGGCAAAAACTGCTTGAAATCTCCTAAATGTTAGTTCATTTGCAGCCTAATAAAAACTTTACTATCCTATATATACCAAGCGCCCTGCTGCAATTAAGTTATGATAATTGACCAGCATCTGGTCATATCCCTTCAGGTAATTCAGTTTGATGATTGCCTACAGCTGCTAAGACTGAATTTGGATGTATTCCGTATCTAGGAGCACTCTAGTAATTCCCATTAGCATTTAAAATTAATGTTTTCAGGCTGTTAGGAAAATAGACAACTCTAAATAATGAAAGATTTATATTTCCCCTGATATATAGAGTTATATTCTCTGGATGTGGCTATATATCTCCTGTGCAGGTTAATTATTGTTTGTGTGCATTTACCAAGAGAAAAATATATCAGGCAGCTGTGTTTCCACCCCTTCCCCAAACTCCAGAACCAAATTTAGAAAATGAATAGAAGAAAAGAAGCTATAATCTTTGAATTTCCAAACCAAATAGTGTCCTAACAGGATACACGCCTCAATTTGTCAAAATTCTAAGGGAGAGAATGTTCGTTTCAATTACAGGAAGCTTCTATCAGATGTAGTCTATGACTGGACATTCAACTTGGTAACACAGAACAAATGAAAGAGATTATTTTAATTTCAGCAAAAGTTTATTGAAAATCTGAGGTTGATAACAATAATCCCCAAAGCCAAGTAACCATGAAATAGTCTATTTCATAAAGGATATAGCTGAGCAAACCACAGAGCTCAGTCTCATCTGTAGGAACATCTATGGTTTAAATGGTGCTATTTTCTAAGTGTAATGAGTAGGGAAATTCCTTCCATATGTGGAGTACTGCCAGCGCTCAGTACTGAATCAGATAATAGAACTCTTTAATGAAGTTAACAGTGGGACAGAAGATGGTATTTAAGCAGAGGGACCAAAGTACAAAGGCCACATGGGAGAAAAAAACTCAGTGTTCCTGGCCATCAAATTGGAAGACTAATGTGGTCCAGTGCCCTGAGTGAAACAATAAAGTGGTGGGAAATAAGATTAACGAAGTGGGCGACAGAGGCCAGAGCTTTTGGAGGCCCACGTGACAACACAGGCCCGGTCCTGATTAAATAGCAGGATTAGAGTCACAGGTGAGCTTAATCCCATATTTCCCCCTTATCCCATGTTTCCATTTCACTTTCCAAGGCTTCCCAGGGTCAACAGCCCTCCAGAAGCACATGACCCTCCTTCCTGCGTGGTCAGACGGTCAGTAGCAGCCCTGCGCTACATCACAGTGCCCATCAAATTCACCTCAGCATGGGGGCATTTTATCTTCTCACATCATCACAAGAAAGGTGAGTACAATACAGTAAGATTTTGACAGGAGGAGAGAGAGAGAGGAAAACCACATTCATATAACTTATATTACAGTATATCATTATAATTATTCTATTTTATTAATTATTGTTGATCTCTTACTGTGCCTAATGTATGAATTAAATTTTATCCTAGGTATGTATATATAGGAAATAACATATAGAGTTCACTACTCTCCATGTTTTTAGACACCCACCATGGGGTCAGGGAAGGTATCCCACATCAACTGGCAAGATGGCAAAAACAGCTGAATATATGTGTGTTAATAGCTGTCATTTTTATGAAGGAGAAACATCTAAAACTTTCAGAAAACTGGCAGAAAAAAAGCACATGGTGGATTCTTGTTAAGTTAGGGGTAACCTCTAGAAGAAAAAAAAAATCACGTGTAACTGTTAAGTTATTAGAACAGATTTGAAACTAAGAAATGGAAGTTAGGAAAGAGCGGGGGGGGGGGGAGAAAAAAAGAACTAAATTATAGTTAAGTGAAATTAACTTACATAGAAGAGCTAAGTCTTTATGGTATCTTGGTGAAAATGGTTGAATAAGGACATCTAAAAGTTCTCCTCTCCATAAAAGCGCAAAAATGGTCACAGAATCAACTTTATGGGAACTTCAGAACTCTGCCAGAGGCCTACTGCAGTCCAGGGAGCACTTATGGAAGAAAAATGATTGAATCAGGATAAAAACAGGGAGCACAGTGGTGGCTTCAGTAACTTGGTTTCATCTCCTGCTTACAGTGTTTTTGGTAGCCTCAAAAACGAATAGCCAACATCTGTGGTGTCAACTAGCAGCCTGGAAGCCACGGTAGGGGGCGGAACCAAACTGCAACTTGCTCAGTGCCTCATTCTCAAAGAGGTATCATTATTTGACCTTCCCAGTGGGTCTCTGGAAGACCCCATTCGCAGTGCTCTGGGCGTTTAGACTGAGAACTCACTCGTGTCAAATGCGTGTGAAATGCTTTTTCCTCCAGAGGTAGGGAGAAGGGATGGGGGGAGGGGGTAAGCATTTATCAAAGAAGAGAAAACCGTCATGTGGTTTTACCCCCACCCTTCTGGGACCGCTGCTGGGGTGAGAGGGAAACTCTCTTCTTTCTGTGGGGCCCTGGCTGCTGCCGCTGTCACTGCTGCGGCTACTGTCCAAACACTGCTTGGGCGCTGGGGCACCAGAGAGTGGGGGAAAGAAGAACAAATGAGGGAGAGAGACCCCTCGCTCTCTGAAGGTTAGGGGATCCCTTTCTTACTCCTTAGGCTAGAACCGAGGTGTGTTCCTGCATCCAGATGCTCACTTTAGGTTTTAGCCTATGTGGAGTGGCAGCCTCAGGATTCTGGAGGAAAGAGATAAAAACGTCAAGCAAACCACTGGTCCAGGAGTACCGTACTTAGAAATCTGCTCTTCTTCACTGACCAACCTGCCAGTATTTACTATGTTCAGTCTTCACAGAGCTGTTCCTAGCTTTCTCTCCAGGTTTCAGAGCTGCATTCAGCGGGAGAGGCAGGGCAATGTGTGTTTACGCGTCCCTCAGAACCAGACCCTGATCTATTTTTCCTTCTTTCTCTTTCTGGGCAATTTCAATTAGGCAATCTGTTCATCTTTGGCATAATTTTTTAAAAAATTTTTTAAAGTTTATTTATTTTATTCGTTTGAGAGAGAAAGAGAGAGAGAGAATATGAATGAATGAATGAATGAGCGAGCAGGGGAGGGGCAGAGAGAGGGAGATACAAGATCCCAAGGAGGCTTGAACTCGGGAACCGTGGGAACAAGACCTGAGCAGAAACCAAGAATCAGGCGCTTAAGCAACTGAACCACCCAGAAGCCCCTAGCATAATTTTTTTATGTGTTTATTCTGAAACAAGACAGATAAAATGGAAAGAAAGAAAGGGAAGAGGAGCGGAGGGAGGGTAAAAGATAAGAATAAGAAGGAAGGAGGGATCTCCTATAGCTTTTCTAAAACATTTGGTCTCTAGAAACATGATCCCATTTATGACAGATGAAGGGAAATTCTCGTAGAGTAATGGACATTTAAAGGCAGCGAGAAATTGGATCATCTGCTTAAAACCATGTTTTGTCTTTTTTTCTTGTCAAATCGTAACTTGTAGAACTGTGTGGTTTATTTTTATTTGGGGATGTCCAATAATAGATCTGACATCTCAAGTGTCAAGTCCACTACAGAGCTAAAACAGTTAGAGGCTGCCTATCACACACTGCTAAATGATATCAGTGTTTTCTGATACTTGAGTTGTCTGGAAGTAAAGGATACTTCCTGGCCTTTCTGGAAGAGTATCTCTCCTCACTCCATTTTATACCAGTCAGGGATTATTTAGTAAATTTATGGATTAGTTATCCAAAGGTTTGCAGGCATCTGAATTCTATTTACATTAATGTTTGTCGGAAATGAAAAGGTATGTTTTTCTTAGAAATTGGGCTTATCATTGTTTATCATTCTTTCCGGCTTTTATGTATGGAAGATCAGTATTTGGAATGGAACAGAATTCCACTTTGTCTCTTTTGTAGGTTCATTTGGTTTGATGCAGCGAGAATTATACTGTGAATATAAATTATGCAATCTAAAGCCCTAGAGGAGTGCTAGATGATGTATTCATTTAAGTGTTATTTTCCTTTTGTCTGCATACAAAGGGGATAAATATGTTGAAACAAATATATTGAAGTACATTGAAGTAAAGGACCATTCCATAGTCACTGTAAATGTATGGATGCTCACGAATGTCTGGAAAGCTTTGAGGGTGCTTCCTCTAATCATTTATTTTTTGAGAGAATTTTGGAAAGACATTCTTCTGAGCCAGAATGGAAGCTGAAAGCTTGGTTGATGCTATCTGCATTATGGTTTAGGCCAGAAGCTTGGCCTAGAGAAAGACAGATGTTGAATATAGAGTATTGTGTGTGACTGAGATTACTTGCTAACCCAGGTCTCCCTGAATCATTTGGAGTCCTCAGGAGAGGATTCCTCAGAAAAGACTAAAAGAGTCACTTCTTTAGTACTTTTGTAAGATCGGAGTCATCTTACAAGCATAGCTATCTCAGTTACTTTTATAAATAGAGGTTGGTGATACTTGCTCTTTCTCAAAGAAGTAAATGAATTAAGATGTAGAAATGAGGACGGGCAGACTTGTTTTCAACCATGGAGAGAAAAGGATTGTGAGAGTAATGTAGGGCCAACTTGTTGGTCAGGTTTCCACAAAGCTAACATCAGGATCAGAATAAGTAAAATGATAGATGCCATGGGCCAACCTGGAGGCTGGTGATCATCTGGAGACAGCCTGTGGAGGCTCCCTGAAGATTCCAGAAGAATGCCACCACTGCAAAAGTTCTCAAAACTGGCTCCTAAAACAGAAGAATCTCATTTTATCATTGTTCCTATGACACTTCTGTGTCAGCAAAGTGGTTCCACAAGGAAAACATGAGTTACTTTTGTTTTCATTTTTCTTTTACTTGAAAAAATAGGATTTTGAACTTATAAAAATTGATATCACTCAAGAGCATAAGTAAAAATTTTGTTGAATATAATGTTACCCTTCTTGTGCCCCTTTGCAATTGGAGACTTGCATCAGCAAAAGGAAATAATTATGGTGATGGTAACAGTAATAAAGTCAAAAGCCAGAGAAGCATTGCAAATGAGAGGTGACAGCATAGTTTCATGTGCTACACATCATTATAAGGAGATAGAACTTTGATTCCTATTCTTGTTCTAAACCGATTTGAGGATCCTAGCAATTCCTTTAAAAATGTTGGCATCATCCTACTGGCTCTAAAGCTATTCATGATAAGCTATGAATAAGACTGGTTTTTTTTTTTTTTTCTGGAAAAGAATATTTCTTAAATG